>NW_027195131.1:150000-177500 GCF_038502225.1 Cherax quadricarinatus | reverse complement strand
CATGATGGTAATGCTGGTGTAGTAGTAAGGATGAATGGGAGGGTTTTGGCACCTGGGGAAGAAGTTGATACCCTTGGGGTGAAATCTGACTCCAAACTGACCATGAAGAACCACGTTCTAAATCTTGAAAACAAGGCAGCCAGGAAGCTTACAGTACTTCGACGTATCTCGCATCTGCTTGACAGTAGGGGTTGCAAGATTCTGTACGAGGCACAAGTATGCTCACACCTTGAGTATGCTCCACTTTCTTGGTTTGCCTGTCCCCCCCCCTCTCATCTGCGACTGCTGGACAGATAACAGAGCAAGACGTCTCATATCTCGCCTGGACCAATCCTGGATAGATCTGTCATTTCAGCAGAGCCTTCAACATAGGAGGGAAGTGGGTGGCCTTACTGTTATGTACAAGGCCAATATTGTCAAAGTACCACACTTGGATCCACTGCGAGGACAGCGTGAAACAAGCTTTTATGCCACAAGACGGGCAGCCAGCAGCAACTTCACTCTGGCTGTACCCTTCTCCAGAACATCACTCCATCTGAGATCATACATACCCAGGATGACTCGAGTCTAGAACACATTCGTACAGCATAATGATGTCAACGAGACCAAGTGAAAATGCTGGTCCACAGATGGCTCTAACTTCATCCTGTTCCCTACTTGTATGTCTCATAACAATAAAAATACTTTCAAATGAGCTGATGTAGGTAACAGCTCTTAGCTTGCAAATAAAGTTAGGAATCCTTAACCTGTAAATAGCTGTCAATAAAGCTAGGAATCCTTAACCTTGTCAAACCCTGTGTAAAGAGAAAGCGAGAGCGAGAGAGAGAGAGAGAGAGAGAGAGAGAGAGAGAGAGAGAGAGAGAGAGAGAGATAGATAGAGTAACGCATATATATTAAATACCATAACAATTTAGAGCCAGGTTTGGTCCCCCACACAAAGCTTTAATTAGATGGTCAATACTCTTAACATGGATGGATAAATCCACCTTATGTTATCAGGATGGATGGATAAATCCACCTTATGTTATCAGGATGGATGGATAAATCCACCTTATGTTATCAGGAAGGATGGATAAATCCACCTTATGTTATCAGGAAGGATGGATAAATCCACCTTATGTTATCAGGAAGGATGGATAAATCCACCTTATGTTATCAGGAAGGATGGATAAATCCACCTTATGTTATCAGGATGGATAAATCCACCTTATGTTATCAGGAAGGATGGATAAATCCACCTTATGTTATCAGGAAGGATGGATAAATCCACCTTATGTTATCAGGATGGATAAATCCACCTTATGTTATCAGGAAGGATGGATAAATCCACCTTATGTTATCAGGAAGGATGGATAAATCCACCTTATATTACCAGGAAGGATGGATACATCCGGCCACCTCCCTTCTGAGAAGTCAGAGTGCCCCAGCACCCTACCACCAGACCACCTACCACTGAAGACGTCACTGCCTGGGAAAAACGTCTCCACAATGAAGATTCTCCCACATGTTGCCTGAACGTCTCGTTCATCACATCTAGGGTTGAACAGAACCCCTAGATGGCTCTGTACAACACTAGATGTGTGCTTGTCTTTGTTTACACTGCACTCAGTGTAATCACACGATAAAGCTCATGGAACGAGTGGACCTAGTAGCGACCAGCGAAGAGGCAGAGCCAGCTGTGAATCGACCCCTATAACCACAAACAGGCGAGTACAACACACACACACGATGGGGCCGGATAACATCTCTCCATGGGTCCTGAGAGAGGGAGTAGAAGCGCTATGTGTACCCCTAACAACAATATTCAATACATCTATCAAAACAGGGAGATTGCCTGAGGCATGGAAGACAGCAAATGTAGTCCCAATCTTTAAAAAAGGAGACAGACATGAAGCATTAAACTACAGACCAGTGTCACTGACATGTATAGTATGCAAAATCATGGAGAAGATTATCAGGAGAAGAGTGGTGTAACACCTAGAAAGGAATGAGTTTATCAACGACAGCCACATTGGTTTCAGGGACGGGAAATCCTGTGTCACAAACCTACTGGAGTTCTATGACAGGATGACGGCTGTAAGACGAGAGAGGGGTGGGTAGATTGCATCGTCTTGAACTGTAAGAAGGCTTCTGACACAGTTCCACACAAGAGATTAGTACAAAAACTGGAGGACCAAGCAGGGATAACAGGGAAGGTACTACAATGGATCAGGGAACACCTGTCAGGAAGACAGCAGCGAGTCATGGTACGTGGCGAGGTGTCAGAGTGGGCACCTGTGACCAGCGGGGTCCCACAGGGGTCAGTCCTAGGACCGATGCTGTTTCTGGTATTTGTAACCGACATGACGGAAGGAATAGACTCCGAAGTGTCCCTGTTTGCAGATGACGTGAATGTGATGAGAAGAATTCAATCGGACGAGGACCAGGCAGAACTACAAAGTGATCTGGACAGGCTGCAGACCTGGTCCAGAAACTGGCTCCTGGAGTTCAACCCCACCAAATGCAAAGTCATGAAGATTGGGGAAGGGCAAAAAAGACCGCAGACGGAATACAGTCTAGGGGCCAGAGACTACAAACCTCACTCGAGGAAAAGGATCTTGGGGTGAGTATAACACCGAGCACATCTGAGGTGCACATCAACCAAATAACTGCTGCAGCATATGGGCGCCTAGCAAACCTCAGAACAGCATTCCGACATCTTAATAAGGAATCGTTCAGGACCCTGTACACCGTGTACGTTAGGCCCATATTGGAGTATGCGGCACCAGTTTGGAACCCACACCTAGCCAAGCACGTAAAGAAACTAGAGAAAGTGCAAAGATTTGCAACAAGACTAGTCCCAGAGCTAAGAGGTATGTCCTATGAGGAGAGGTTAAGGGAAATCAACCTGACGACACTGGAGGACAGGAGAGATAGGGGGGACATGATAACGACTTACAAAATACTGAGAGGAATTGACAAGGTGGACAAAGACAGGATGTTCCAGAGATTGGACACAGTAACAAGGGGACACAGTTGGAAGCTGAAGACACAGATGAATCACAGGGATGTTAGGAAGTATTTCTTCAGCCACAGAGTTGTCAGGAAGTGGAATAGCCTGGGTAGTGATGTAGTGGAGGCAGGATCCATACATAGCTTTAAGAAGAGGTATGATAAAGCTCATGGAGCAAGAAGTGACCTAGTAGCGACCAGTGAAGAGGCGGAGCCAGGAGCTATGACTCGACCCCTGCAATTAAAATAAGTGAATACACTTGTACTACTTCCACTCTTTAAGACACTTAACACCAGATATTAGACATCATTTCTACAACATAACACTTTTTGTGAAGGATGAATGTCGTAGGCCTATGGTTCCTGTTTTTTTTTTTTTTTTTTTTTTGGTAGTCAGGAATGTTTTCTCGTTTTTGTTGTTCATGGTACTGAAAAATAGACTAGGAATAATTGATCTTCTATGTCGTTGTTATGGCTCCTCTTTCAGTGTGAAGCAACGAGAGTGATTGTAGTAATGTTGTCTTTATGTCAGTACTTTCTCTCTTCTCTCTCTCTCTCTCTTTATACCCTCTTCCATAATTCCATCTTTCTGTTCCTTTTTAGCTCCTCCCTCTCTCTCTTCCTCTCCTTGCCTCTCCCACCCTCCCTTACGTCTCCCTCTCTCCCTTTCCTCGCCTCTTCCTTACCCTCTTTACCCTCCCTTATCTCGCTCCCAACATTTACCCCTCCCTCTCTCCCTGCCTCACCCTCTCTCCCTCATATTTCTCCAAGCTGTTACTTCCCACATTCATTTAACATATAACCTCGTATATATATATATATCTTTCTATCTGATTCCTCTCCACACTCTCTTTATCAATGTCTTGGGGATTTCTTACATTATCTTAGACATCATCCCTTGCCAGTAGTTGTAATGGTGGTAGTTGTGGTAGATGGAGGGGAGAGTTGTGGTGGGTGTAGCTGATAGTGGTGTTGGTGGTTGTAGTCGTGGTGGTAGTAGTATTAGTGGTGGTAGTAGTAGTATCAGTAATAGTAGCAGTAGCAGCAGTAGTAGTAGGCCTGGGCGAGGCAACATCAGGCAGTCGTGTGTCACCAAGTAACAGTAGCAGCAGCAGCATCAGAAGCACCAAACAGCAGACAGTAACAGGTCACTATCACACAACCACAACGTTGCCCTGCCTAAGATCAATCACCATCACACAACACCAACATAATCACTACTGTCATACATTCAACAACAACCGTCCTCAAGTAGCTACAACACCTACCTGGTAACTACTTATGTTGCAGGTAAACACTTGGCCACAATTTACACGTAAGTCCGACACAACACCAAGGCTAGACACTCAACACAACATTTAGATTTTGCCACCGAAGTGGCTAGTTTATTGTGCACCTCATATCCATCCTGTGGACGGTAGCACAACAGCATATGGATACAAAATAGGCCTAGGAACTAGGCCCCAAAAGAGTTAACAGGTGTACATTTGGATTTATATCTACAGTTCACTAATCCGTTACAAGCAAATTTAGGAAATTTGTTTAGTATATCTGGTATCTTATTTTCATTAATAATCTTGACATGTCACATAGGTTATTATACTGTCTGTCTCTGTATTCCTCAATAAGTGGACAATTAAGCACATAGTGTTCAAGACAGTGACCATATGTCTGATCACATAATTTACATTTAGTTTGATCATCATCTGTGTGTCTCCCAAACTGCCAGAAGTACTTGTAACCAAGCCTAAGCCTGGCCACTACAACATCAGTCAGTACTTGTAACCAAGCCTAAGCCTGGCCACTACAACATCAGTCAGTACTTGTAACCAAGCCTAAGTCTGACCACTACAACATCAGTCAGTACTTGTAACCAAGCCTAAGTCTGGCCACTACAACATCAGTCAGTACTTGTAACCAAGCCTAAGCCTGGCCACTACAACATCAGTCAGTACTTGTAACCAAGCCTAAGCCTGACCACTACAACATCAGTCAGTACTTGTAACCAAGCCTAAGTCTGGCCACTACAACATCAGTCAGTACTTGTAACCAAGCCTAAGTCTGACCACTACAACATCAGTCAGTACTTGTAACCAAGCCTAAGTCTGGCCACTACAACATCAGTCAGTACTTGTAACCAAGCCTAAGCCTGGCCACTACAACATCAGTCAGTACTTGTAACCAAGCCTAAGTCTGGCCACTACAACATCAGTCAGTACTTGTAACCAAGCCTAAGTCTGACCACTACAACATCAGTCAGTACTTGTAACCAAGCCTAAGCCTGGCCACTACAACATCAGTCAGTACTTGTAACCAAGCCTAAGTCTGGCCACTACAACATCAGTCAGTACTTGTAACCAAGCCTAAGTCTGGCCACTACAACATCAGTCAGTACTAGTAACCAAGCCTAAGTCTGGCCACTACAACATCAGTCAGTACTTGTAACCAAGCCTAAGTCTGGCCACTACAACATCAGTCAGTACTTGTAACCAAGCCTAAGCCTGGCCACTACAACATCAGTCAGTACTTGTAACCAAGCCTAAGTCTGGTCATTACAACATCAGTCAGTACTTGTAACCAAGCCTAAGTCTGGCCACTACAACATCAGTCAGTACTTGTAACCAAGCCTAAGTCTGGCCACTACAACATCAGTCAGTACTTGTAACCAAGCCTAAGTCTGGTCACTACAACATCAGTCAGTACTTGTAACCAAGCCTAAGTCTGGTCACTACAACATCAGTCAGTACTTGTAACCAAGCCTAAGTCTGACCACTACAACATCAGTCAGTACTTGTAACCAAGCCTAAGCCTGGCCACTACAACATCAGTCAGTACTTGTAACCAAGCCTAAGACTGGCCACTACACCATCAGTCAGTACTTGTAGCTAAGCCTAACCCTGGTCACTACAACATCAGTCAGTACTTGTAACCAAGCCTAAGTCTGGCCACTACAACATCAGTCAGTACTTGTAACCAAGCCTAAGCCTGGCCACTACAACATCAGTCAGTACTTGTAACCAACCAAGCCTAAGTCTGCCCACTACAACATCAGTCAGTACTTGTAACCAAGCCTAACCCTGGCCACTACAATATCAGTCAGTACTTGTAACCAAGCCACTACAACATCAGTCAGTACTTGTAACCAAGCCTAAGCCTGGCCACTACAGCATCAGTCAGTACTTGTAACCAAGCCTAAGCCTGGCCACTACAACATCAGTCAGTACTTGTAACCAAGCCTAAGCCTGGTCACTACACCATCAGTCAGTACTTGTAACCAAGCCTAAGTCTGGCCACTACAACATCAGTCAGTACTTGTAACCAAGCCTAAGCCTGGCCACTACAACATCAGTCAGTACTTGTAACCAAGCCTAAGTCTGGCCACTACAACATCAGTCAGTACTTGTAACTAAGCCTAACCCTGGTCACTACAACATCAGTCAGTACTTGTAACCAAGCATAAGTCTGGCCACTACAACATCAGTCAGTACTTGTAACCAAGTCTAACCCTGGCCACTACAACATCAGTCAGTACTTGTAACCAAGCCTAAGCCTGGCCACTACAACATCAGTCAGTACTTGTAACCAAGCCTAAGTCTGGCCACTACAACATCAGTCAGTACTTGTAACCAAGCCTAAGTCTGGCCACTACAACATCAGTCAGTACTTGTAACCAAGCCTAAGTCTGGCCACTACAACATCAGTCAGTACTTGTAACCAAGCCTAAGTCTGGCCACTACAACATCAGTCAGTACTTGTAACTAAGCCTAACCCTGGTCACTACAACATCAGTCAGTACTTGTAACTAAGCCTAACCTTGGCCACTACAACATCAGTCAGTACTTGTAACCAAGCCTAAGTCTGGCCACTACAACATCAGTCAGTACTTGTAACCAAGCCTAACCCTGGCCACTACAACATCTGTCAGTACTTGTAACCAACCAAGCCTAAGTCTGGCCACTACAACATCAGTCAGTACTTGTAACCAAGCCTAACCCTGGCCACTACAACATCAGTCAGTACTTGTAACCAAGCCTAAGTCTGGCCACTACAACATCAGTCAGTACTTGTAACCAAGCCTAAGTCTGGCCACTACAACATCAGTAAGTACTTGTAACCAAGCCTAAGTCTGGTCACTACAACATCAGTCAGTACTTGTAACCAAGCCTAAGTCTGGCCACTACAACATCAGTCAGTACTTGTAACCAAGCCTAAGTCTGGCCACTACAACATCAGTCAGTACTTGTAACCAAGCCTAAGTCTGGCCACTACAACATCAGTCAGTACTTGTAACCAAGCCTAAGTCTGGCCACTACAACATCAGTCAGTACTTGTAACCAACCAAGACTAAGTCTGGCCACTACAACATCAGTCAGTACTTGTAACTAAGCCTAACCTTGGCCACTACAACATCAGTCAGTACTTGTAACCAAGCCTAAGTCTGGCCACTACAACATCAGTCAGTACTTGTAACCAAGCCTAACCCTGGCCACTACAACATCAGACAGTACTTGTAACCAAGCCTAAGTCTGGCCACTTCAACATCATTCAATAATTGTAACCAAGCCTATCCCTGGCCACTACAACATCAGTCAGTACTTGTAACCAAGCCTAAGTCTGGCCACTTCAACATCAGCCAGTACTTGTAACCAAGCCTAAGTCTGGCCACTACAACACCAGCCAGTACTTGTAACCAAGCCTAAGTCTGGCCACTACAACATCAGTCAGTACTTGTAACCAAGCCTAAGTCTGGCCACTACAACATCAGTCAGTACTTGTAACCAAGCCTAAGTCTGGCCACTACAACATCAGTCAGTACTTGTAACCAAGCCTAAGTCTGGCCACTACAACATCAGTCAGTACTTGTAACCAAGCCTAACCCTGGCCACTACAACATCAGTCAGTACTTGTAACCAAGCCTAAGTCTGGCCACTACAACATCAGTCAGTACTTGTAACCAAGCCTAACCCTGGCCACTACAACATCAGTCAGTACTTGTAACCAAGCCTAAGTCTGGCCACTACAACGTCAGTCAGTACTTGTAACCAAGCCTAAGTCTGACCACTACAACATCAGTCAGTACTTGTAACCAAGCCTAAGTCTGGCTACTACAACATCAGTCAGTACTTGTAACCAAGCCTAAGTCTGGCCACTACAACATCAGTCAGTACTTGTAACCAAGCCTAAGTCTGGTCACTACAACATCAGTCAGTACTTGTAACCAAGCCTAAGTCTGGCCACTACAACATCAGTCAGTACTTGTAACCAACCCTAACCCTGGCCACTACAACATCAGTCAATACTAGTAACCAAGCCTAAGTCTGGTCACTACATCATCAGTCAGTACTTGTAACCAAGCCTAAGTCTGGCCACTACAACATCAGTCAGTACTTGTAGCCAAGCCTAAGCCTGACCATTACAACATCAGTCAGTACTTGTAACCAAGCCTAAGTCTGGCCACTACAACATCAGTCAGTACTCGTAACCAAGCCTAAGCCTGACCACTACACCATCAGTCAGTGCTTGTAACCAAGCCTAAGCCTGGCCACTACACCATCAGTCAGTACTTGTAACCAAGCCTAAGCCTGACCACTACACCATCAGTCAGTACTTGTAACCAAGCCTAAGTCTGGCCACTACAACGTCAGTCAGTACTTGTAACCAAGCCTAAGCCTGACCACTACAACATCAGTCAGTACTTGTAACCAAGCCTAAGTCTGGCCACTACAACGTCAGTCAGTACTTGTAACCAAGCCTAAGTCTGGCCACTACACCATCAGTCAGTACTTGTAACCAAGCCTAAGCCTGACCACTACAACATCAGTCAGTACTTTTAACCAAGCCTAACCCTGGCCACTACAACATCAGTCAGTACTAGTAACCAAGCCTAAGCCTGGTCACTACATCATCAGTCAGTACTTGTAACCAAGCCTAAGCCTGACCATTACAACATCAGTCAGTACTTGTAACCAAGCCTAAGACTGGCCACTACAACATCAGTCAGTACTTGTAACCAAGCCTAAGTCTGGCCACTACAACATCAGTCAGTACTCGTAACCAAGCCTAAGCCTGACCACTACAACATCAGTCAGTACTTGTAACCAAGCCTAAGCCTGGCTACTACAACATCAGTCAGTACTCGTAACCAAGCCTAAGCCTGACCACTACAACATCAGTCAGTACTTGTAACCAAGCCTAAGCCTGGCCACTACACCATCAGTCAGTACTTGTAACCAAGCCTAAGCCTGACCACTACAACATCAGTCAGTACTTGTAACCAACCAAGACTAAGTCTGGCCACTACAACATCAGTCAGTACTTGTAACCAAGCCTAAGCCTGACCACTACAACATCAGTCAGTACTTGTAACCAAGCCTAAGCCTGACCACTACACCATCAGTCAGTACTTGTAACCAAGCCTAAGCCTGGCCACTACAACATCAGTCAGTACTTGTAACCAAGCCTAAGTCTGGCCACTACAACATCAGTCAGTACTTGTAACCAAGCCTAAGCCTGGCCACTACAACATCAGTCAGTACTTGTAACCAAGCCTAAGTCTGACCACTACAACATCAGTCAGTACTTGTAACCAAGCCTAAGCCTGGCCACTACAACATCAGTCAGTACTTGTAACCAAGCCTAAGTCTGACCACTACAACATCAGTCAGTACTTGTAACCAAGCCTAAGCCTGGCCACTACAACATCAGTCAGTGTTCACATTGCAAGTTGCTCCATAAACATACTTATCTACGTTCATGTTATCATAGTGGGTTATAGATCTACTCAGGCTTCTAACTGCATTCCTATAACAATCATTTTCATTATTTACTTCTCTCCTAATATTATTCCTAATGCTAGACACAGTTATACCAAAGTTATATTCTACATTCTCCTTCTCGATACTCTTCTTGGCTAACATATCAACTTTATCATGAAGGAGTAATCCAATGTGTGATGGGATCCATAGCAATTGTACATTAATTACTTTGTCCCAGATTTCTGAGTATTTATACCTGGCTTCTCCACTGAGCATGTTGTTGGAGTCATTATGCGAGTTAAGAGCCTTCAGTGATGACATAGGATCATAAGTTAGCTTTATCGCCATTAGGATTGCAAACAATTCAATCTGCAGTGTAGACGCCCAGTTGTTAATTCAGTTTGCAGTGTAGATTATAATGTATATTCTAATAACCTCCTTAAAGTGTATGTGTATGTATTTGTACGTGTATGTGTATGCAATCACCTTATCGCTGCTATCAGTAGCTGTTGTTTAGGTGGTGCATAAGGGCGCCTCAAACCCAGTCAGCTTACGAATCCGGTCAGAGGAGCCGTACACGGAACTTGTGTTCACGTCTCTGTCAGTGCAACCTCCTGTCACCTGTCAACACTGGCAGTACATCTGTCATCTCCTCTGTCCTCACTCAGTTTAAGTCTAAATAAACAGGAAGATGGACAGGGGGCTTCTGGAGACAGTAATGTCCCCGTAGCTCAGTGGTAAAGCACTGATCCTGTCACCACCAGGACCACAGTCTCTCCCGTCTATATTTCCGTCTATTCATAGACAGTTGTTTATACGACTTAATCCGAGCTCACATTCCTACAAACAGATAAAAATATAAAAGTCAGACCTTTTTTTCGGTTATCCAAAATAATTCACACTGCATAATAATTGTACCTATGTGTACCTGTGCCAAAATAATCTCCCTCTCTCTCTCTCTCTCTCTCTCTCTCTCTCTCTCTCTCTCTCTCTCTCTCTCTCTCTCTCTCTCTCTCTCTCCCCTGGTAAATATACAAGGAGAACAAGCAGGTCCTACCAGTAAAACATATACAGCCTTAACTGTGATATTTTAAGTGCTGTTGGTAAGCCATTTCTTCTTGGCTGGCTACCACTTGGCCCTTAAGTGCCAGAGTTAAGTGGCACTCAGTGGAGAAGCCAGAGTGCTTGCTGCCTGGCAAGGAGGAAGTGGAATTTAGGAGGAAGGGAAGACGAAGAGACAGCAGGGAGACTAAGTGGGGGAGAGGGAGAGAGAGGGAGAGTGTGAGACACACAGGGAGAGTGTGAGACACACAGGGAGAGTGTGAGACACACAGGGAGAGTGAGAGACACACAGGGAGAGTGAGAGACACACAGGGAGTGTGAGACACACAGGGAGAGTGAGAGACACACAGGGAGAGTGAGAGACACACAGGGAGAGTGTGAGACACACAGGGAGAGTGAGAGACACACAGGGAGAGTGAGAGACACACAGGGAGAGTGAGAGACACACAGGGAGAGTGAGAGACACACAGGGAGAGTGAGAGACACACAGGGAGAGTGAGAGACACACAGGGAGTGTGAGAGACACACAGGGAGAGTGTGAGACACACAGGGAGAGTGAGAGACACACAGGGAGAGTGTGAGACAGACAGGGAGAGTGAGACACACACAGGGAGAGTGAGAGACAAACAGGGAGAGTGAGAGACACACAGGGAGAGTGAGAGACACAGGGAGAGTGAGAGACACACAGGGAGAGTGTGAGACAGACAGGGAGAGTGAGAGACACACAGGGAGAGTGAGAGACACACAGGGAGAGTGAGAGACACACAGGGAGAGTGTGAGACAGACAGGGAGAGTGAGAGACACACAGGGAGAGTGAGAGACACACAGGGAGAGTGTGAGACACACAGGGAGAGTGAGAGACACACAGGGAGAGTGTGAGACAGACAGGGAGAGTGAGAGACACACAGGGAGAGTGAGAGACACACAGGGAGAGTGAGAGACACACAGGGAGAGTGAGAGACACAGGGAGAGTGAGAGACACACAGGGAGAGTGTGAGACAGACAGGGAGAGTGAGAGACACACAGGGAGAGTGAGAGACACACAGGGAGAGTGAGAGACACACAGGGAGAGTGTGAGACAGACAGGGAGAGTGAGAGACACACAGGGAGAGTGAGAGACACACAGGGAGAGTGTGAGACACACAGGGAGAGTGAGAGACACACAGGGAGAGTGTGAGACAGACAGGGAGAGTGAGAGACACACAGGGAGAGTGAGAGACACACAGGGAGAGTGAGAGACACACAGGGAGAGTGTGAGACACACAGGGAGAGTGAGAGACACACAGGGAGAGTGAGAGACACACAGGGAGAGTGTGAGACACACAGGGAGAGTGAGAGACACACAGGGAGAGTGTGAGACACACAGGGAGAGTGAGAGACACACAGGGAGAGTGAGAGACACACAGGGAGAGTGAGAGACACACAGGGAGAGTGAGAGACACACAGGGAGAGTGAGAGACACACAGGGAGAGTGAGAGACACACAGGGAGAGTGAGAGATAGAGTGGAGGAAGAGAGTGGAGAGAGCACATAGGAACATATTAGTATATACTTCCACCTTCACCAGGGACTACTCTCTAGTACCTACACGGATAAAGCAATGGTAGAAAAGCAGAAGGCTCTCCCCCCACACTCCACTGCTGCCATGGAATTGGATCAACAGAAATAGATGGGAAACATGACCTTTTACACCACATCTATCGCAGAGCTTTACCACTAGTTTGTGTGTGTGTGTGTGTGTGTGTGTGTGTGTGTGTGTGTGTGTGTGTGTGTGTGTGTGTGTGTGTGTGTGTGTGTGTGTGTGTGTGTGTGTGTGTGTGTGTGTTTTGTGTGTTTTGTGTGTGTGTGTGTGTGTGTGTGTGTGTGTGTGTGTGTGTGTGTGTGTGTGTGTGTGTGTGTGTGTGTGTTTTGTGTGTTTTGTGTGTGTGTGTGTGTGTGTGTGTGTGTGTGTGTGTGTGTGTGTGTGTGTGTGTGTGTGTGTGTGTGTGTGTTTTGTGTGTTTTGTGTGTGTGTGTGTGTGTGTGTGTGTGTGTGTGTGTGTGTGTGTGTGTGTATGTGTGTGTGTGTGTGTGTGTGTGTGTGTGTGTGTGTATGTGTGTGTATGTGTGTGTATGTGTGTGTATGTGTATGTGTGTGTGTGTGTATTTGTGTGTGTGTGTGTATGTACTCACCTATTTGTACTCACCTATTTGTGGTTGCAGGGGTCGAGTCCTAGCTCCTGGCCCCGCCTCTTCACCGGTTGCTACTAGGCCCTCTCTCTCCCCGCTCCATGAGCTTTATCAAACCTCGTCTTAAAACTGTGTATGGTTCCTGCCTCCACTACGTCATTTTCTAGGCTATTCCACTGCCTTACAACTCTATGACTGAAGAAATACTTCCTACTATCTCTCTGACTCATTTGTGTCTTCAACTTCCAATTGTGGCCTCTTGTTTCTGTGTCCCCTCCCTGGAACATCCTGTCTTTGTCCACCTTGTCTATTCCACGCAGTATTTTATATGTCGTTATCATGTCTCCCCTGACCCTCCTGTCCTCCAGTGTGGTCAGGCCGATTTCCCTTAATCTTTCCTCATAGGACATTCCCCTTAGCTCTGGAACTAACCTTGTCGCAAACCTTTGCACTTTCTCTAGTTTCTTGACGTGCTTTATCAAGTGCGGGTTCCAAACAGCTGCTGCATACTCCAGTATGGGCCTGACATACACGGTGTACAGTGTCTTGAATGATTCCTTACTAAGGTATCGGAATGCTGTTCTCAGGTTTGCCAGGCGCCCATATGCTGCAGCAGTTATCTGATTGATGTGTGCTTCCGGAGACATGCTCGGTGTTATACTCACCCCAAGATCTTTCTCCTTGAGTGAGGTTTGCAGTCTTTGACCACCTAGCCTATACTCTGTCTGTGGTCTTCTGTGCCCCTCCCCCATCTTCATGACTTTGCATTTGGCAGGATTAAATTCGAGAAGCCATTTGCTGGACCAGGTGTCCAGTCTGTCCAGGTCTCTTTGAAGTCCTGCCTGGTCCTCATCAGATTTAATTCTCCTCATTAACTTCACATCATCTGCAAACAGGGACACTTCTGAGTCTAACCCTTCCGTCATGTCGTTCACATATACCAAAAATCGCACTGGTCCTAGGACCGACCCCTGTGGGACCCCGCTCGTCACAGGTGCCCACTGTGATACATCATTACGTACCATGACTCGTTGTTGCCTCCCTGTCAGGTATTCTCTGATCCATTGCAGTGCCCTTCCTGTTATATGCGCCTGATGCTCTAGCTTCTGCACTAATCTCTTGTGAGGAACTGTGTCAAAGGCCTTCTTGCAGTCCAAGAAGATGCAATCAACCCACCCCTCTCTCTCTTGTCTTACTTCTGTTATTTTATCATAAAACTCCAGAAGGTTTGTGACACATGATTTGCCTTCCGTGAATCCGTGCTGGTTGGCATTTATACTCCTGTTCCGTTCCAGGTGCTCCACCACTCTCCTCCTGATAATCTTCTCCATAATTTTGCATACTATACACGTCAATGACACAGGTCTATAGTTTAGTGCCTCTTTTCTGTCTCCTTTTTTAAAAATGGGAACTACATTTGCCGTCTTCCATACCTCAGGTAGTTGCCCAGTTTCCAGGGATGTGTTGAAGATTGTGGTAAGTGGCACGCACAACATATCTGCTCCCTCTCTAAGGACCCACGGGGAGATGTTGTCTGGTCCCATTGCCTTTGAGGTATCGATGTCCCTTAGCAGTTTCTTCACCTCCTCCTCATCTGTATGTATGTCGTCCAACACTTGTTGGTGTATTCCTTGCTGGTGTCCCCATCTGGTCTGTCCCCCCAGAGTCCTTCCTGTCTCTACTGTAAATACTTCCTTAAATCTCGTGTTGAGCTCCTCACATACCTCTTGATCGTTTCTTGTGAGTTCTCCACCTTCTTTCCTCAGCCTTATCACCTGGTCCTTGACTGTTGTCTTCCTCCTAATGTGGCTATAGAGCAGTTTCGGGTCAGATTTGACTTTCGATGCTATGTCGTTTTCATACTGTCGCTGGGCCTCCCTCCTTATCTGTGCATACTCGTTTCTGGCTCTTCTACTAATCTCCTTGTTTTCCTGGGTCCTATGCCTCCTGTACCTTTCCCATTCTCTGTTGCACTTAGTTTTTGCCTCCCTACACCTTCGGGTAAACCAAGGACTCGTTTTGGTCTTCCTATTATTTCTGTTTCCCTTGGGAACAAAACTTTCCTCTGCCTCCTTGCACTTTGTTGCCACATATTCCATCATCTCGTTTACTGATTTTCCTACCATTTCTCTGTCCCACTGAACCTCCTGCAGGAAGTTTCTCATACCTGTGTAGTCCCCCCTTTTATAGTTTGGCCTGTCCCCTTCAGTTCCTGTTACCTTCTCCACTTGTAACTCTACTATATAGTCAAAACTCAGAACCACATGATCGCTAGCTCCAAGGGGCCTCTCATAAGTGATGTCCTCAATGTCTGAACTGCTCAGGGTGAACACAAGATCCAGTCTTGCTGGCTCATCCTCCCCTCTCTCTCTGGTTGTGTCCCTGACATGTTGATGCATGAGGTTTTCAAGTACCACATCCATCATCTTGGCTCTCCATGTTTCGGGACCCCCATGTGGCTCCAGGTTTTCCCAGTCGATCTCCCTGTGGTTGAAATCGCCCATTACCAGTAACTTTGCTCTGCTCGAGTGAGCTCTTCTTGCCACCTCAGCCAGTGTGTCCACCATCACCCTGTTGTTTTCTTCGTACTCCTCTCTTGGCCTCCTGCAGTTCTGTGGTGGGTTATACATCACTCCAATGACTACTTTATGTTCTCCGGACTGAATTGTACCTACAATGTAGTCTCTTTCTCCAATCATGTCCATGCCTTCCATTTCCTCAAATCCCCATCGGTGTTTTATGAGCAGTGCAACCCCTCCTCCCCCTCTACTCCTTCTATCTTTCCTCAGGATCTGATATCCTGTTGGGAAGATTGTGTCTGTTATTGTCTCAGCGAGTTTTGTTTCTGTGACTGCTATGATGTCTGGGGATTTTTCACTGATTCTTTCATTCCACTCCTCATGTTTATTCATTATTCCATCCGTGTTTGTGTACCAAACCTTTAGTTTCTTTTCTATCATTGTGGTCATGCAAGAATATTGGGGTTGGGGGAGCGAGAGCCTTGGTGGGGGCCTATATGGGGCTGTGGTGTAGGTGGGGTTTGTGTTGATGGGGGTGGGGTCAGAATGCCCATAAGGGACAGCTGTTGGGGTGAGGTTTGTGATATGGGGATTGGTGGCAGAGGGAACAGTGAGTGGGTTGTAGTATAGGTTGCTCAGTTGCGTTGGGAATGTCGCGGGTGGAGTCTTTTGGTGGGAGATTCTGTGGGGTGTGTTTGCCCTTCCTCCTGTGTCTGGGTCCTGCTCATTTTCATTGCTTCTCGTTCCTCCTTGCGTCTCTGTACCCTCTCTTTCAGTGTAGTCCTTTCTTCTTGTGTTCTGTCGCGGTCGAGGTATACTCTCTGGTACCCCTCTTTGTCCCTCAGTCTTGCTTTCTCTTGCAGAATCCTGGTTCGAACTGATTCTTCCTTGAAAGTTACTCTGACAGGCCGTATCCTTCCACTCGCAAACCACCCAATTCTCTGAAAATTTGTCACCTGGGTCATATTGCCCTCCCCTATTGTTTTCATGATGCCTTCAATCATTTTTTTCTCCTCCTGTTTTATTTCTTCAAAGTTGGCCCCCTTGGCTTCTTGGAGCCCGTACACAAAAACTGACCTCGCCCTTTCCTCCTCCCACTGAGTCTCCATCTGCGTCCTCTGAGGCATTTTATTTCCTTCCATTGACATGTTCTTGCCTTCAGTCCCTGTAATATCTGAAACTTCTATTCTCAGTGGACTGTCTTTCCTGACCAGCTGTCCCTTGCTACTGCAGTTGGCTGTTAGAATCTCTGCATATAGCATACCTTCATTGTCTTCGGACCTGTCGTTTGATCTTAGTGTGCTCGTCGTCTTTTCCCTGGCCCCACGTGGGTCTGATAGGGCCTTCATGTTCGGCATGTCTCCGTTGTTGCTTACCATCCCCTTGTCTGCGCCTGACTTTGAATTTCCTGATGTCCTAGCTTCTGCTGCTAAGACCTGTACTTCCCACTTCCTGCACTCTTCAGCTATCCGCTCCTCCATTTTCTTACCAAGCTCTACTATCTTCCTTCCCCACTCTTCCTCCCTTTTTTGGAGCTCTAGCTCCCAGTCTTTCCTCCCTGGTTCGTCCACCAGATCTCTGGGTTTCTGTCCTCTAAGGCCACCCATTTTTTTTTTTTTTTTTTTTTTTTTTTACTTTTTATTACCACAGACAGAAGGCTAGAGGAGGGAGAGGGTGTGGGGGAGAGAGAGAGAGGGTAGAAAGAGGGAGAGAGAGGAGAGAGAAAGGGTAGAAAGAGGGAGAGAGAGGAGAGAGTATGGGGGTGAGGGATAAGACCAAGGGGGAGGGAGAGAAATGTGAGGGGGGAGAGAAAGGGTAGAGAGAGGGAGAAAGAGAGGGAGAGGGAGAGAAAGAGAGAGAGAGGGAGAAAGGAGGGAAGAAGGCTATGAGAGAGAGAAACGCGAGGGAGGGAAAAGGTAAGAGGTCTGTGGGGGAGGCAGTCAAATTCCAAGGATCAGCTGTGTGTACTCACCTAGTTGTGGTTTCGGGGTCGAGACCCAGCTCCTGGCCCCGAGTGTGTATGTGTGTGCGCGCGTGTGTGTGTGTGTGAGCACGTCAGTTGTTTATATGTCCCAGAAATACAATTCACTTCTGTGTATCCGTAATACTAATGAGATACCACTAACCCTGAGAGTAGTTCTAATAATTATAATACTAGCGTGTGTTAACAAGTCATTCTTTCACCCAGTTATGTACTACCTTTTACTACATGTGTAGAGGAGGGAGAGGGTGTGGGGGAGAGAGAAAGGGTAGAAAGAGGGAGAGAGAGGAGAGAGAAAGGGTAGAAAGAGGGAGAGAGAGGAGAGAGTATGGGGGTGAGGGATAAGACCGAGGGGGAGAGAGAGAAATGTGAGGGGGAGAGAAAGGGTAGAGAGAGGGAGAAAGAGAGGGAGAGAAAGAGAGAGGGAGAAAGGAGGGAAAGAGGGTATTGAGAGGGAGAAACGCGAGGGAGGGGAAAGGTAAGAGGTCTGTGGGGGAGGCGGTCAAATTCCAAGGATCAGCTGTGTGTACTCACCTAGTTGTGGTTTCAGGGGTCGAGACCCAGCTCCTGGCCCCGAGTGTGTATGTGTGTGCACGCGTGTGTGTGTGTGTGAGCACGTCAGTTGTTTATATGTCACAGAAATACAATTCACTTCTGTGTATCCGTAATACTAATGAGATACCATTAACACTGAAAGTAGTTCTAATAATTATAATACTAGCGTGTGTTAACAAGTCATTCTTTCACCTAGTTATGTACTACCTTTTACTACATGTGTACCCAGTACTTGCTTCTCAGATTGTACTGTCTTTGTGTCCTAGACCATTATCTCTCGAAACTGTTGTCAGAGCTGTAGTCCCATTAGCCACGACTTAATCCTCCTGCTTAATCCTTACTCCTACAAAGTTTATCTTCCTACTACTGCTAGGTGTTGTGTGTATGATAATCGCTCTGGAGCAGGGTTTAGATATCGAGTTACCAGTGACCGCTGGGCCGGCTCTATCACTCAGACTTCCCGCCAACCACAAACAGGTGATTTGTAAGTTACTGGTCAGAGGGGACGTCCATCCAGATGCCTGATGTACGATGCTCGCTGTACGATGCTTGCTGTACGATGACTCGTGCACCTCGCCCTTCCGCCACTGGCTTCTTCGCTATTCTTATCTCGTTGCCCTTTTGAGTCCTCATTTACCACACTTATCACTTGTATACTGCTACTTTTATAATTTACACTTCACTTTGGGTAAGTACACTACTTATTTGTGATGACACCCAGCCTGTTATGGCGGCGCTACTCCCTCAGGCCTACTGCTGCCACCACCTCTGCTTATATATATTTATGTATATGTATGTACATATATATATATCCCCTTTCTGGCTAGCTTGTTCACTCTGTGTGCTACATCACATTTTGTCGTTAGCCACCCTCTCTTAATTCTATTTGGTCTTTTCTCTTTAGTCACTCGATTTGTACTTTGTATATGTGTAACAATGTGGCAACAGGTGCCAACTAGGCCTCAACGACTGGCGCTTTGAAATTTTGTTGTATAATTTCAGGCTTTCTCTCGCCTTCACTTTATTTATGTTTGCTAATACACTGGTTATCACTTTATGCCTCTCTTAATTCTATTTGGTCTTTTCTCTTTAGTCACTCGATTTGTACTTTGTATATGTGTAACAATGTGGCAACAGGTGCCAACTAGGCCTCAACGACTGGCGCTTTGAAATTTTGTTGTATAATTTCAGGCTTTCTCTCGCCTTCACTTTATTTATGTTTGCTAATACACTGGTTATCACTTGTAGGGTTGTTCACTGACGTTGTCACTAACACTGGTTGCTTCTAGCTGCTAAAACACGCCCTAAAAGCACTAAGATTCTCGGAGCCTGGCGCTTGTGACCCACTACACGTGTGTGTGTGTGTGTGTGTGTGTGTGTGTGTGTGTGTGTGTGTGTGTGTGTGTGTGTGTGTGTGTGTGTGTGTGGGATCGAGTAACAGCTCCTGGCCCCAGGTATGCGTGTGTGAAAGTACAATTTCCTCTACTGGGTTCATTGTTGAACTATCTAATAATTACGCTCAATTAAGTTTTAATAAGACCATCTCAGAGCACGACAGAGCACCACAGAGCAGCTCAGGGCACTACACAGCACCTCAGAGCACCACAGAGCACCACAGAGCACCTCAGAGCAGCTCAGAGCACCACAGAGCACCTCAGAGCACCACAGGGCACCACAGAGCACCTCAGAGCACCACAGAGCACCTCAGAGCAGCTCAGAGCACCACAGAGCACCTCAGAGCACCTCAGAGCACCACAGGGCACCACAGAGCACCTCAGAGCAGCTCAGGGCACCACAGAGCATCTCAAGGCACCACGGAGCACCTCAGAGCACAAGACTGCTTGATAGGACTTTAACCACAGACTTGCTTGATTCAACTTTCTCAACCACAGACTTGATTGATACAACTTTCTCAACCACAGACTTGCTTGATACAACTTTCACAACCACAGACTTGATTGATACAACTTTCTCAACCACAGACTTGCTTGATACAACTTTCACAACCACAGACTTGCTTGATTCAACTTTCTCAACCACAGACTTGATTGATTCAACTTTCTCAACCACAGACTTGATTGATACAACTTTCTCAACCACAGACTTGATTGATACAACTTTCACAACCACAGACTTGATTGATACAACTTTCTCAACCACAGACTTGCTTGATACAACTTTCTCAACCACAGACTTGCTTGATACAACTTTCTCAACCACAGACTTGCTTGATACAACTTTCTCAACCACAGACTTGATTGATACAACTTTCTCAACCACAGACTTGATTGATACAACTTTCTCAACCACAGACTTGATTGATACAACTTTCACAACCACAGACTTGCTTGATACAACTTTCACAACCACAGACTTGCTTGATACAACTTTCACAACCACAGACTTGATTGATACAACTTTCTCAACCACAGACTTGCTTGATACAACTTTCTCAACCACAGACTTGACTGATACAACTTTCTCAACCACAGACTTGCTTGATACAACTTTCTCAACCACAGACTTGATTGATACAACTTTCTCAACCACAGACTTGACTGATACAACTTTCTCAACCACAGACTTGATTGATACAACTTTCTCAACCACAGACTTGATTGATACAACTTTCTCAACCACAGACTTGCTTGATACAACTTTCACAACCACAGACTTGCTTGATACAACTTTCACAACCACAGACTTGATTGATACAACTTTCTCAACCACAGACTTGCTTGATACAACTTTCACAACCACAGACTTGATTGATACAACTTTCTCAACCACAGACTTGCTTGATACAACTTTCACAACCACAGACTTGCTTGATACAACTTTCACAACCACAGACTTGATTGATACAACTTTCACAACCACAGACTTGATTGATACAACTTTCACAACCTTAGGAAAATCAACTGGGTGGTTAAAATCTGTCAGTAATAAACAGAACATTAGATTCTTCCCCAGTTCCAGGGACTTACATTCTTCCCCAGTTCCAGGGACTTACATTCTTCCCCAGTTCCAGGGACTTACATTCTTCCCCAGTTCCAGGGACTTACATTCTTCCCCAGTTCCAGGGACTTACATTCTTCCCCAGTTCCAGGGACTTACATTCTTCCCCAGTTCCAGGGACTTACATTCTTCCCCAGTTCCAGGGACTTACATTCTTCCCCAGTTCCAGGGACTTACATTCTTCCCCAGTTCCAGGGACTTACATTCTTCCCCAGTTCCAGGGACTTACATTCTTCCCCAGTTCCAGGGACTTACATTCTTCCCCAGTTCCAGGGACTTACATTCTTCCCCAGTTCCAGGGACTTACATTTCCTAACTTTGAAAAACTAAGTCAGTCAAAATCTAACTTAAATAAAATTACTACGACTGTAGTATTTAATAAAAATAATTAATAAAAATATAGGTGATAGAGTACGGATAAACGAACAGTGAGAGCCGGATACGTGAAACAGTAGCCGGATATATATATATATCATATATCTGGATATATAAAATATATTGTAGGGGGAGAGTGTTTGTTGTGGCGAGATGACCGTGGGTTAACTATGGGTCATATTGTCATTGGATTTAATGGCATTTTCGGACTTTGTGGCAAATTGAAATGTTTTGGTGTGTGTAGTCACCTAGTTGTGATTGCAGGGGTCGATTCACAGCTCTTCACTGGTAGCTACTAAGTCACTCTTCCTGCTCCATGAGCTTTATCATATCTCGTCTTAAAGCTATGTATGGATCCTGCCTCCACTACATCACTACCCAGACTATTCCACTTCCTGACAACTGAAGAAATACTTCCTAACATCCCTGTGACTCATTACACACGACTAAAACGGTTAAATCTTTCAATATAACAATATAGCCAGTAGATATACCATTAAAGAGAGCATATACCATCAACTCCCACAGTATAACCAGTATACCACTAGAGTATACCATCAACTCCCACAGTATAACCAGTATATATACCACTAGAGTATACCATCAACTCCCACAGTATAACCAGTATATATACCACTAGAGTATACCATCAACTCCCACAGTATAACCAGTATATATACCACTAGAGTATACCATCAACTCCCACAGTATAACCAGTATATATACCACTAGAGTATACCATCAACTCCCACAGTATAATCAGTATATATACCACTAGAGTATACCATCAACTCCCACAGTATAACCAGTATATATACCACTAGAGTATACCATTAACTCCCACAGTATAACCAGTATATATATAACTAGAGTATACCATTAACTCCCACAGTATAACCAGTATATATACCACTAGAGTATACCATTAACTCCCACAGTATAACCAGTATATATACCACTAGAGTATACCATTAACTCCCACAGTATAACCAGTATATATACCACTAGAGTATACCATTAACTCCCACAGTATAACCAGTATATATACCACTAGAGTATACCATTAACTCCCACAGTATAACCAGTATATATACCACTAGAGTATACCATTAACTCCCACAGTATAACCAGTATATATACCACTAGAGTATACCATCAACTCCCACAGTATAACCAGTATATATACCACTAGAGTATACCATTAACTCCCACAGTATAACCAGTATATATACCACTAGAGTATACCATTAACTCCAACAGTATAACCAGTATATATACCACTAGAGTATACCATTAACTCCCACAGTATAACCAGTATATATACCACTAGAGTATACCATTAACTCCCACAGTATAACCAGTATATATACCACTAGAGTATACCATTAACTCCCACAGTATAACCAGTATATATACCACTAGAGTATACCATTAACTCCCACAGTATAACCAGTATATATACCACTAGAGTATACCATTAACTCCCACAGTATAACCAGTATATATACCACTAGAGTATACCATCAACTCCCACAGTATAACCAGTATATATACCACTAGAGTATACCATCAACTCCCACAGTATAACCAGTATATATAACATTAAATATATACCCTCATCTGCCAGAGTATAATCACTGGCCTCCTAATCACCTAGTTTACACCTGTCACTGTTAATTAACTGGTAATTAAGTCCTTGGTAATTAGCAGTGTTTACGAGGTAATTATACTTTATTAACATGTTCAAAACTTGTTTTATTTCGCAACTAAAAAACCCAGGTTTTATTGACCTTGGTTAATTATTTTTGATGTTTATTGTATTGTCACTATATACATTGATACACAGTATATACACTTCTTAGTGTATATGCCATCATATACACTGATACACACTAAGTATATACACCAGTTAGTGTATATGCCATCATATACACTGATACACACTCAGTATATACACAACTTAGTGTATATACCATCATATACACTGATACACACTAAGTATATACACCAGTTAGTGTATATGCCATCATATACACTGATACACACTAAGTATATACACCAGTTAGTGTATATGCCATCATATACACTGATACACACTAAGTATATACACCAGTTAGTGTATATGCCATCATATACACTGATACACACTCAGTATATACATCACTTAGCGTATATGCCATCATATACACTGATACACACTCAGTATATACACACCTCTCGGTGTATATGCCCTCATATAAACTATTAAAATTTTCTCATACAAATAAAAATTACCGACGATTGAATCACACAACCAAATTTTGGGGAGACTAAATATATATAAATAAAATTCCCAAACTAGCCAGAAAAAAAAATAAATGTATATGTGTGTGTGTGTATGGAGGTATGAATGTATATACATGTGTGTATAGGTGATGTATATATGTTATGTACAGGGCTTGGAGCAGGAGTTATGTAGTGTCATGTATATTCCAATTCTGACATTTATAAACGGCACAAATTTATATATATAAACTATTTTTTAACATCACTTTATTCATAGTGTGTGTGTGTGTGTGTGTGTGTGTGTGTGTGTGTGTGTGTGTGTGTTGTGTGTGTGTGTGTGTGTGTGCGTGTGTGTGTGTGTTGTGTGTGTGTGTGTGTGTATGTGTGTGTGTATGTGTGTGTGTGTGTATGTGTGTGGTGTGTGTGTGTGTGTGTGTGTGTGTGTGTGTGTGTGTGTGTGTGTGTGTGTGTGTGTGTGTGTGTTGTTTGTGTGTGTGTGTGTGTTGTGTGTGTGTGTGTGTGTGTGTGGTGTGTGTGTGTGTGTGTGTGTGTGTGTGTGTGTGTGTGTTGTGTGTGTGTGTGTGTGTGTGTGTGTGTGTGTGTGTGTGTGTGTGTGTGTTGTGTGTGTGTGTGTGTGTGTGTTGTGTGTGTGTGTGTGTGTGTGTGTGTGTGTGTGTGTGTGTGTGTGTGTGTGTTGTGTGTGTGTGTGTGTGTGTGTGTGTGTGTGTGTGTGTGTATGTGTGTGTTGTGTGTGTGTGTGTGTGTGTGTGTGTGTGTGTGTGTGTGTGTTGTGTGTGTGTGTGTGTTGTGTGTGTGTGTGTGTTGTGTGTGTGTGTGTGTGTGTGTGTTGTGTGTGTGTGTGTGTGTGTGTGTGTGTGTGTGTGTGTGTGTGTGTTGTGTGTGTGTGTGTTGTGTGTGTGTGTGTATGTTTGTATGTGTGTGTGTGAGTGTGTGTTGTGTGTGTGTGTGTGTGTGTGTGTGTGTGTTGTGTGTGTGTGTGTGTGTGTGTGTGTGTGTGTGTGTGTGTGTACTCACCTATTTGTGGTTGCAGGGGTCGAGTCACAGCTCCTGGCCCCGCCTCTTCGCTGATTGCTACTAGGTCCTCTCTCTCCCTGCCCCATGAGCTCTATCATACCTCGCCTTAAAACTATGTATGGTTCCTGCCTCCACTACATCCCTTTCTAGGCTATTCCACGGCCTGACTACTCTATCTGGAGAGAGTTACGGGGGTCAACGCCCCCGCGGCCCGGTCTGTGACCAGGCCTCCTTAGGTCAGTGTCCCAGGATGCGACCCACACCAGTCCACTAACACCCAGGTACCCATTTTACTGATGGGGAACATAGACAACAGGTGGAAAGAAACACGTCCAATGTTTCTACTCTGGCTGGGAATCGAACCCAGGCCCTCACCGTGTGAAGCGAGAGCGTTAACCACCAGGCCACCAGACTGAAGAAATACTTCCTAACATCCCTTTGATTCATCTGAGTCTTCAACTTCCAATTGTGACCTCTTGTGTCTGTGTCCCTTCTCTGGAACATCCCGTCTTTGTCCACCTTGTCTATTCCGCGCAGTATTTTATATGTCGTTATCATGTCTCTCCTGACCCTCCTGTCCTCCAGTGTCGTCAGGCCGATTTCCCTCAACCTTTCTTCGTAGGACAATCCCCGTAGCTCTGCAAACCTTTGCGCTTTCTCTAATTTCTTGACGTGCTTGACTAGGTGTGGATTCCAAACTGGTGCTGCATACTCCAGTATGGGCCTGACGTAAATGGTATACAGAGTCTTAAACGAATCCTTACTGAGGTATCGGAACGCTATCCGTAGGTTTGCCAGGCGCCCGTATGCTGCAGCAGTTATCTGATTGATGTGCGCATCAGGAGATATGCTCGGTGTTATATTCACCCCCAGATCTTTTCCTCGAGTGAGGTTTGCAGTCTTCGGCCATCTAAACTATATTGTGTCTGCGGTCTTCTTTGCCCTTCCCCAATCTTCATGACTTTGCATTTGGCAGGGTTAAATTCAAGGAGCCAGTTGCTGGACCAGGCTTGTAGCCTGTCCAGGTCTCTTTGTAGTCCTGCCTGATCCTAGCCCGATTTGATTCTTCTCATTAACTTCGCATCATCTGCAAACAAGGACACTTCTGAGTCTATCCCTTCCGTTATGTCGTTCACATATACCAAGAACAGAACAGGTCCTAGGACTGACCCCTGTGGAACCCCGCTTGTCACAGGCGCCCACTCTGACACCTCGTCGCGTACCATGACTCGTTGTTGCCTCCCTGTCAGATATTCTCTGATCCATTGCAGTGCCTTTCCTGTTATGTGTGCCTGATCCTCTAGCTTTTGCAGTAACCTCTTGTGAGGAACTGTGTCGAAGGCCTTCTAGCAGTCCAAAAATATGCAGTCGATCCACCCCTCTCTCTCTTGTCTTACTTCTGTCACCTTGTCATAAAACTCTAGTAGGTTTGTGACACAGGATTTTCCTTCCCTGAAACCGTGCTGGTTGTCAATTATACACTTGTTTCTTTCCAGGTGCCCCACCACTCTCCTCCTGATGATCTTCTCCATGACCTTGCATACTATACACGTTAGTGATACAGGTCTGTAGTTTAGTGCCTCATGTCTGTCTCCCTTTTTAAAAATTGGGACTACATTTGCCATTTTCCATACCTCTGGGAGTTGCCCAGTTTCAAATGATGTGTTGAAGATCTTTGTTAATGGCTCACACAATATCTCTGCTCCCTCTTTAAGGACCCATGGAGAGATGTTGTCTGGTCCCACCGCCTTTGAAGTGTCAAGTTCGCATAGCAGCTTCTTCACCTCCTCCTTGGTTATATGTACCTCATCCAGCACTTGCTGGTGTGCCCCCTTGTTCTGATTTCCTGGAGTCCTACTGGTTTCCACTGTAAATACCTCTTTAAATCTTGTGTTGAGCTTCTGACATACCTCTTGGTCGTTTCTTGTGAATTCCCCATCACCCTTCCTCAGTCTGATTACCTGGTCCTTGACTGTTGTTTTCCTCCTGATGTGGCTGTACAACAGCTTCGGGTCAGTCTTTACTTTTGATGCTATGTCATTTTCATATTGTCTCTGAGCCTCCCTTCTTATCTGTGCATATTCGTTTCTGGCTCTTCGGCTGATTTCTTTATTTTCCTGAGTTCTCTGTCTTCTGTACCTTTTCCATTCTCTAGTACACCTAGTTTTTGCCTCCCTACACCTTTGGGTGAACCAAAGACTCGTTCTGTTCTTCCCATTATTTCTGTTTCCCTTGGGAACAAACCTCTCCTCTGCCTCCTTGCATTTTGTTGCCACATAGTCCATCATTTCTTGTACTCGTTTTCCTGTCAGTTCCCTCTCCCACTGAATGTCTTGAAGGAAGTTCCTCATGCCTGAGTAGTTCCCCTTATTGTAGTTTGTTTTTTCCAGCCTATTCCTGCTACTCTCTCCACTTGGAGCTCAACTATGTAGTCGAAGCACAGAACCACATGATCACTAGCTCCCAGGAGCCTTTCATACATGATACCCTCAATGTCCGAACTACTCAAGGTGAATACAAGGTCCAGCCTTGCTGGTTCATCCTCTCCTCTCTCTCTGGTAGTGTCTCTAACATATTGATGCATGAGGTTTTCCAGTACCACATCCATCATCTTGGCTCTCCGTATTTCGGGACCCCCATGGGGCTCCAGGTTTTCCCAGTCAATCTCCTTGTGATTGAAATCACCCATAACTAGTAACTTTGCTCCCCCCCATGTGTGCTCTCCTGGCCACCTCGGCTAGTGTGTCGATCACTGCTCTGTTGCTCTCATCGTATTC
>NW_027195131.1:70000-147500 GCF_038502225.1 Cherax quadricarinatus | reverse complement strand
ACCATTACTCGCTGCTGTCTTCCTGACAAGTATTCCTTGATCCATTGTAATGCCTTCCCTGTTATCCCTGCTTGGTCCTCCAGTTTTTGTACTAATCTCTTGTGTGGTACTGTGTCGAACGCCTTCTTGCAGTCCAAGAAGATGCAATCCACCCACTCCTCTCTCTCTTGTCTTACTGCTGTCACCTTGTCATAGAACTCCAGTAGGTTTGTGACACAGGATTTCCCGTCCCTGAAACCATGTTGGATGCTGTTGATGAGATCATTCCTTTCTAGATGTTCCACCACTCTTCTCCTGACAATCTTCTCCATGACTTTGCATACTATACATGTCAGTGACACTGGTCTGTAGTTTAGTGCTTCATATCTGTCTCCTTTTTTAAAGACTGGGACTACATTTGCTGTCTTCCATGCCTCAGGCAATCTCCCTGTTTCGATAGATGTATTGAATATTGTTGTTAGGGGTACACATAGCGCCTCTGCTCCCTTTCTCAGGACCCATGGAGAGATGTTATCTGGCCCCATTGCCTTTGAGGTATCTAGCTCACTCAGAAGCCTCTTCACTTCTTCCTCGGTTGTGTGTACTGTGTCCAGTACTTGGTGGAGTGCCCCACCTCTCCGTCTTTCTGGAGCCCCTTCTGTCTCCTCTGTGAACACTTCTTTGAATCTCTTGTTGAGTTCCTCACATACTTCACCCTCATTTTTTGCTGTCTCTCCTCCTTCCTTCCTTAGCCTGATTACCTGGTCCTTGACTGTTGTTCTCCTGATGTGGCTGTATAACAGCTTTGGGTCAGATTTCGCTTTCGCTGCTATGTCGTTTTCATATTGTCGTTGGGCCTCCCTTCTTATCTGTGCATATTCATTTCTGGCTCTACGACTGCTCTCCTTATTCTCCTGGGTCCTTTGCCTTCTATATTTCTTCCATTCCCTAGCACACTTGGTTTTTGCCTCCCTGCACCTTTGGGTGAACCATGGGCTCATCCTGGCTTTTTCATTATTCCTGTTTCCCTTGGGTACAAACCTCTCCTCAGCCTCCTTGCACATTGTTACTACGTATTCCATCATCTCATTAACTGGCTTCCCTGCCAGTTCTCTGTCCCACTGAACCTCGTTCAGGAAGTTCCTCATTCCCGTGTAGTCCCCTTTCTTGTAGTTTGGTTTCATTTGTCCTGACCTTCCTGCTTCCCCCTTCACTTGTAGCTCTACTGTGTATTCGAAGCTCAAAACCACATGATCGCTGGCCCCAAGGGGTCTTTCATATGTGATGTCCTCAATATCTGCACTAGTCAAGGTGAATACTAAGTCCAGTCTTGCTTGTTCATCCTCTCCTCTCTCTTGTAGTGTACCTTACGTGTTGGTACATGAAGTTTTCCAGTACCACCTCCATCATCTTAGCCCTCTATGTATCTTGGCCCCCATGTGGCTCCAAGTTCTCCCAGTCGATCTTCTTGTGGTTAAAGTCACCCATGATCAGGAGCTTTGCCCTGCATGCATGAGCTCTTCTGGCCACTGCAGCCAGTGTGTCAACCATCGCTCTATTGCTCTCGTCATACTCTTGCCCTGGCCTCCTGCTGTTCTGTGGTGGGTTATACATCACTGCAATTAACACCTTGGGACCTCCACAGTGAAGCGTTCCCGCTATGTAATCACTTTCTTCTCCGCTGTCTCCTCTCTCCAGCTCGTCAAAATTTCATCGGTGTTTGATCAGCAGTGCCACTCCTCCACCCCCCTGTTCCTTCTGTCTTTCCTCAGGATCTGGTATCCCGTTGGAAAGATGGCATCTGTTATCATACCTGTAAGCTTGGTTTCTGTGAGTGCTATGATGTCCGGTGATGCCTCTTTGACTCTTTCGTGCCACTCCTCCCACTTGTTTGTTATTCCATCAGCGTTTGTGTACCATACCTTCAGTTTCCTTTCCAACACTGTGGTTTGGGGGCCTGTGGGGGTGGGAGACCTGGTAGCATACTGTGGGATTCTATGGTTGGGGGTTGGGGGTTGGGTGGAAGCTGTGGGTATGGATTGTAGTGTGTGTTGGGATGGTGTGATAGGTTGTGGGGTTCTGAGGATAGTTGTGTGTGTGCTTGCCCTTGCTGCTCTGTTCTGCTCTGACTTACCTCTGCTGGTTCCATCCTTATCTCCTTTCCTAGCTCCTTTCGCTTTTTTGTCCTCTCCCTCAGCTGCTGTCGCTCTGTTTGTGTCCTGTCTCTGCTAGGAACACCTTCCTGTGCTCTTCCGAGTATTTCAACCGTGGTTTCTCTTGGAGGATCCTGTTCCGCACTGTTTCTGTCCTGAGAATCTGCTTATCGGTCGGTTTCTCCCCTATTCTCTGAAAATTTACAATCTCGTCCATGTCTTCTCCCCCTATTTCCGTGATGATTTTCTCAATCTCCTTTCTTTCTTCCTGCCGTCTTTCAGTGTGTGTCCTTTCCTCTCTCTCCCAAAGCCCATGGATAAACACTGATTTTGCCCTTTCCTCCTCCCATTGCCTCTCCCTCAGTGACTCTGGTTCCTGTCTGTATGTGGTCATTTTCTCCCTTGATTTTTCCAGTGGCTCTTAGTAGCATGGTTGTGCCTCAGCGTTCGACCTATCTCCCTCTCCAACTGCACCCCGCTGCTCTTCCCTTTCACTCCTTGGCCCTTCTTTGCAGGCTGATATGACCTTAGCATAATTCATATCTCCTTCCTTCCTGTTCCGCCTCTCAGCTTCATATGCTGTGTCTTCTCTGGTCACTGCCCCTGAGACTTGCTTCAGCCTGTTTACCTCAGATTCTAGGGCCCTTACCTTGGCTACTGCAGTTTCGACTTGTGCCTCCCAATTCTTCGTCTCCTTCTCCAACCTCTTTTCCCATTTCACAGAGATCTCTCTCTCTGCAATTTTTCAGAAAGCTCTCCTAATTTTCTCTCCCATTCTTGCTCCATCCTTTTCCACTGCTCCTCCATCCATTCCTCCCTACCAGTACCATTGTCATCTGATCCCTGATTCCTGTGTGTGTGTGTGTGTGTGTGTGTGTGTGTGTGTGTGTGTGTGTGTGTGTGTGTGTGTGTGTGTGTGTGTGTGTGTGTACTCACCTATTTGTGGTTGCAGAGGTCGAGTCTTAGCTCCTGGCCCCGCCTCTTCACTGGTTGCTACTGGGTCCTCTCTCTCCCTGCTCCACGAGCTTTATCTTACCTCGTCTTAAAACTATGTATGGTTCCTGCCTTCACTACGTCACTTTCTAGACTATTCCACTGCCTAACAACTCTATGACTGAAGAAATACTTCCTAACATCCCTTTGACTCATGTGAGTCTTCAGCTTCCAATTGTGACCCCTTGTTTGTGTGTCCCATCTCTGGATCATCCCGTCTCTGTCCACCTTGTCTATTCCACGCAGTATTTTGCACGTCGTTATCATGTTTCCCCTGACCCCCCTGTCCTCCAGTGTTGTCAGACCGATTTCCCTTAACCTTTCTTCATAGGACATTCCCCTTAGTTCTGGAACTAGCATTGTTGCAAACCTTTGCACTTTCTCTAATTTCTTACGTGTTTGACCAGATGTGGGTTCCAAATTGGTGCTGCGTACTCCAGTATGGGCCTGACGTACACAGTGCACAAAGTCTTGAACGATTCCTTACTGAGGTAACGGAACGCTATTCTCAGGTTTGCCAGGCGCCCATATGCCGCAGCAGTTATCTGGTTAATGTGCGCTTCTGACTATGTACTCGGTATTATACTCACTTCTAGGTCTTTCTCCTTGAGTGAGGATTGCAGCCTTTGGCCTCCTAGCCTATACTCTGTCGTCTTCTTTGCCCTCCTCCGACCTTCAAGACTTTGCATTCTAGGAGCCAGTTTCTGGACCACACATCCAGCCTGTCCAGGTCTCTTTGTAGACCTGTCTGGTCCGCGTCTGATTTAATTCTCCTCATTAACTTCACGTCATCTGCAAACAGGGACACTTCTGAGTCTATCCCTTCCGTCATGTCGTTCACATATATCAAGAATAGCACTGGTCCCAGGACTGACCCCTGTTTGACCCCGCTCGTCACTGGCGCCCACTGTGATACCTCATCACGGACCATGACTCGCTGTTGCCTCCCTGTTAGGTATTCTCTGATTAATTGCAGTGCCCTTCCTGTTATACATGCCTGTTCCTCTAGCTTCTGTACTAATCTCTTGTGAGGAACTGTGTCGAAGGCCTTCTTGCAGTCCAAGAAAATGCAATCAACCCACACCTCTCTCTAATTTCTTACTTCAATTACCTTGTCATAAAACTCTAGTAGGTTTGTGACACAGGATTTGCCTTCCATGAATCCGTGCTGGCTGTCGTTTATAATCTTTTTCCGCTCCAGGTGCTCCACCACTCTCCTGATAATCTTTTCCAAGACTTTGCATACTATACATGTCAGTGACACTGGTCTATAATTTAGTGCTTCATTTCTGTCTCCCTTCTTAAAGATGGGGACTACATTTGCCTTCTTCCATACTTCAGGTAGTTGCCCAGTTTCAAGGGAAGTGTTGAAGATTTTGGTTAGTGGCACACGTAGTGTCCCTGCTCCCTCTCTGAGGACCCACGGAGAGATGTTGTCCGGTCCCACCGCCGTTGAGGCATCAAGGTCACTTAGGAGCTTCTCCACCTCCTCAGTTGTGTGTAATTCATCCAACACTTGTTGGCATATTCCTTGATGTACCCCACTGTTTCGTCTTCCCGTTGTCCCTTCAGCCTCCACTGTGTGTGTGTGTGTGTGTGTGTGTGTGTGTGTGTGTGTGTGTGTGTGTGTGTGTGTGTGTGTGTGTGTGTGTGTGTGTGTGTGTGTACTGTGTACGTCTCTCACTATCTAACTCTCATTTTGTCATTCTCATTCTCTCACACTGTCACTCTCACACACTGCCTCTTTCACACACGCGCGCGCGCACACACGCCCGCCCGCCCGCACACACACACACACACACACAACTTAAGCTTCTCCCTGACACCAGACACAACACACACTCAGCTTAAGCTTCCCTGACACCAGACAACACACACACTCAGCTTAAGCTTCTCCCTGACAACAGACACAACACACACTCAGCTTAAGCTTCTCCCTAACACCAGACACAACACACACTCAGCTTAAGCTTCTCCCTAACACCAGATACAACATACACTCAGCTTAAGCTTCTCCCTAACACCAGACACAACACACACTCAGCTTAAGCTTCTCCCTAACACCAGATACAACATACACTCAGCTTAAGCTTCTCCCTGACATCAGACACAACACACACTCAGCTTAAGCTTCTCCCTAACACCAGACACAACACACACTCAGCTAAAGCTTCTCCCTAACAACAGATACAACATACACTCAGCTTAAGCTTCTCCCTAACACCAGATACAACATACACTCAGCTTAAGCTTCTCCCTGACATCAGACACAACACACACTCAGCTTAAGCTTCTCCCTAACACCAGATACAACATACACTCAGCTTAAGCTTCTCCCTGACATCAGACACAACACACACTCAGCTTAAGCATCTCCCTAACACCAGATACAACATACACTCAGCTTAAGCTTCTCCCTGACAACAGACACAACACACACTCAGCTTAAGCTTCTCCCTGACACCAGACACAACACACACTCAGCTTAAGCTTCTCCCTGACACCAGACACAACACACACTCAGCTTAAGCTTCTCCCTAACACCAGACACAACACACACTCAGCTAAAGCTTCTCCCTAACAACAGATACAACATACACTCAGCTTAAGCTTCTCCCTAACACCAGATACAACATACACTCAGCTTAAGCTTCTCCCTGACATCAGACACAACACACACTCAGCTTAAGCTTCTCCCTAACACCAGATACAACATACACTCAGCTTAAGCTTCTCCCTGACATCAGACACAACACACACTCAGCTTAAGCATCTCCCTAACACCAGATACAACATACACTCAGCTTAAGCTTCTCCCTGACAACAGACACAACACACACTCAGCTTAAGCTTCTCCCTGACACCAGACACAACACACACTCAGCTTAAGCTTCTCCCTGACACCAGACACAACACACACTCAGCTTAAGCTTCTCCCTGACATCAGACACAACACACACTCAGCTTAAGCTTCTCCCTGACATCAGACACAACACACACTCAGCTTAAGCTTCTCCCTGACAGCAGACACAACACACACTCAGCTTAAGCTTCTCCCTGACATCAGACACAACACACACTCAGCTTAAGCTTCTCCCTGACACCAGACACAACAAACACTCAGCTTAAGCTTCTCCCTGACACCAGACACAACACACACTCAGCTTGAGCTTCTCCCTGACACCAGACACAACACACCCAGCTTAAGCTTCTCCCTAACACCAGACACAACACACCCAGCTTAAGCTTCTCCCTGACACCAGACACAACACACACTCAGCTTAAGCTTCTCCCTGACACCAGACACAACACACCCAGCTTAAGCTTCTCCCTAACACCAGACACAACACACCCAGCTTAAGCTTCTCCCTAACACCAGACACAACACACACTCAGCTTAAGCTTCTCCCTGACACCAGATACAACATACACCCAGCTTAAGCTTCTCCCTGACACCAGACACAACACACACCCAGCTTAAGCTTCTCCCTAACACCAGACACAACACACCCAGCTTAAGCTTCTCCCTGACACCAGACACAACACACACTCAGCTTAAGCTTCTCCCTGACACCAGACACAACACACCCAGCTTAAGCTACTCCCTAACACCAGACACAAAACACCCAGCTTAAGCTTCTCCCTAACACCAGATACAACATACACTCAGCTTAAGCTTCTCCCTGACATCAGACACAACACACACTCAGCTTAAGCTTCTCCCTAACACCAGACACAACACACACTCAGCTAAAGCTTCTCCCTAACAACAGATACAACATACACTCACCTTAAGCTTCTCCCTAACACCAGATACAACATACACTCAGCTTAAGCTTCTCCCTGACATCAGACACAACACACACTCAGCTTAAGCTTCTCCCTAACACCAGACACAACACACCCAGCTTAAGCTTCTCCCTGACACCAGACACAACACACACTCAGCTTAAGCTTCTCCCTGACACCAGACACAACACACCCAGCTTAAGCTTCTCCCTAACACCAGACACAACACACCCAGCTTAAGCTTCTCCCTGACACCAGACACAACACACCCAGCTTAAGCTTCTCCCTAACACCAGACACAACACACCCAGCTTAAGCTTCTCCCTAACAACAGATACAACATACACTCAGCTTAAGCTTCTCCCTAACACCAGATACAACATACACCCAGCTTAAGCTTCTCCCTAACACCAGACACAACACACACTCAGCTTAAGCTTCTCCCTAACACCAGATACAACATACACTCAGCTTAAGCTTCTCCCTGACATCAGACACAACACACACTCAGCTTAAGCTTCTCCCTAACACCAGACACAACACACACTCAGCTAAAGCTTCTCCCTAACAACAGATACAACATACACTCAGCTTAAGCTTCTCCCTAACACCAGATACAACATACACTCAGCTTAAGCTTCTCCCTGACATCAGACACAACACACACTCAGCTTAAGCTTCTCCCTAACACCAGATACAACATACACTCAGCTTAAGCTTCTCCCTGACATCAGACACAACACACACTCAGCTTAAGCTTCTCCCTAACACCAGATACAACATACACTCAGCTTAAGCTTCTCCCTGACAACAGACACAACACACACTCAGCTTAAGCTTCTCCCTGACACCAGACACAACACACACTCAGCTTAAGCTTCTCCCTGACACCAGACACAACACACACTCAGCTTAAGCTTCTCCCTGACATCAGACACAACACACACTCAGCTTAAGCTTCTCCCTGACATCAGACACAACACACACTCAGCTTAAGCTTCTCCCTGACAGCAGACACAACACACACTCAGCTTAAGCTTCTCCCTGACATCAGACACAACACACACTCAGCTTAAGCTTCTCCCTGACACCAGACACAACAAACACTCAGCTTAAGCTTCTCCCTGACACCAGACACAACACACACTCAGCTTGCGCTTCTCCCTGACACCAGACACAACACACCCAGCTTAAGCTTCTCCCTAACACCAGACACAACACACCCAGCTTAAGCTTCTCCCTGACACCAGACACAACACACACTCAGCTTAAGCTTCTCCCTGACACCAGACACAACACACCCAGCTTAAGCTTCTCCCTAACACCAGACACAACACACCCAGCTTAAGCTTAAGCTTCTCCCTAACACCAGACACAACACACCCAGCTTAAGCTTCTCCCTGACACCAGACACAACACACACTCAGCTTAAGCTTCTCCCTGACACCAGACACAACACATTCAGCTTAAGCTTCTGACACCAGACACAACACACCCAGCTTAAGCTTAAGCTTCTCCCTGACACCAGACACAACACATTCAGCTTAAACTTCTGACACCAGACACAACACACCCAGCTTAAGCTTAAGCTTCTCCCTAACACCAGACACAACACACCCAGCTTAAGCTTCTCCCTAACACCAGACACAACACACCCAGCTTAAGCTTCTCCCTAACACCAGACACAACACACCCAGCTTAAGCTTCTCCCTAACACCAGACACAACACACCCAGCTTAAGCTTCTCCCTAACACCAGACACAACACACCCAGCTTAAGCTTCTCCCTGACACCAGACACAACACACCCAGCTTAAGCTTAAGCTTCTCCCTAACACCAGACACAACACACCCAGCTTAAGCTTAAGCTTCTCCCTAACACCAGACACAACACACCCAGCTTAAGCTTAAGCTTCTCCCTAACACCAGACACAACACACCCAGCTTAAGCTTAAGCTTCTCCCTAACACCAGACACAACACATTCAGCTTAAGCTTCTAACACCAGACACAACACACCCAGCTTAAGCTTAAGCTTCTCCCTAACACCAGACACAACAAATCGTGCACAAAACCACACATTAAACACACACACAGTAATACATCAACATATAATGTATCTTAATGTAGCACCAGGATTTATATATACACACTCGTCTTCCCTCTTGTAATGGGAGGAGACCATCATAAATTTATAACTATATAAATCACTCATATAAACTCCAAGAAAATAATCGAAAAAAATAGACTAGAATAATGATAATTACCGTTAGTTCTGCTTTAATAATAATAATAATAATTATTATTAATGCAACTATTACTACTACTAGTACTACTACTATTAGACCTAACAGTACCACTAGTATTACTACTGCAACAATACTACTGTATCAAATGCTTCTTAACAATCCAAGAATATGCAGTCCACCCACCTCACTCTCTCTCTCTCTCTCTCTCTCTCTCTCTCTCTCTCTCTCTCTCGTAAAATACCATGTATATTATGTGTATGCAAAACAGCAATGGGAGTTGCAAGACAGCTCAAGGCCTTTCGAGTTGGAATCAAGACATCAGGAGCTTGCAATGTTGCAGAAATAAGTAGGAAGGCCAGGTAGAAGCACTCAAGTGAACGACTCTAGATACAGGTGGCCATCTCTCGCTACAGACGTGTGTACTCACTTAACTGTGGTTGCAGGGGTCGAGACTCAGCTCCTGGCCCCGCCTCTTCACTGATCGCTACTGGGTCCTCTCTCTCCCTGCTCCATGAACTTTATCATACCTCGTCTTAAAGCTATGTATGGTTCCAGCCTCCACTACATCACTTGCCAGACTATTCCACTTCCTAACAACTGTGACTGAAGAAATACTTCCTAACATCCCTTTGACTCAACTAAGTCTTCAACTTCCAATTGTGACCCCTTGTTTCTGTGTCCCATCTCTGGAACATCCTGTCTGTCCACCTTATCTATTCCACGCAGTATTTTGTATGTCGTTATGTCTCCCCTGACCCTCCTGTCCTCCAGTGTCGTCAGACCGATTTCCCTCAACCTTTCTTCGTAGGACAATCCCCGTAGCTCTGGGACTAGTTTTGTTGCAAACCTTTGCGCTTTCTCTAGTTTCTTGACGTGCTTGACTAAGTGTGGATTCCAAACTGGTGCTGCATACTCCAGTATGGGCCTGACGTAAATGGTATACAGAGTCTTAAACGAATCCTTGCTGAGGTATCGGAACGCTATCCGTAGGTTTGCCAGGCTCCCGTATGCTGCAGCAGTTATCTGATTGATGTGCGCCTCAGGAGATATGCTCGGTGTTATACTCACCCCCAGGTCTTTTTCCTTGAGTGAGGTTCACAGTCTTTGGCCATCTAAACTATATTGTGTCTGCGGTCTTCTTTGCCCTTCCCCAATCTTCATGACTTTGCATTTGGCAGGGTTAAACTCAAGGAGCCAGGTGCTGGACCAGGCTTGTAGCCTATCCAGGTCTCTTTGTAGTCCTGCCTGATCCTCATCCGATTTGATTCTTCTCATTAACTTCGCATCATCTGCAAACAAGGACACTTCTGAGTCTATCCCTTCCGTTATGTCGTTCACATATACCAAGAACAGCACAGGTCCTAGGACTGACCCCTGTGGAACCCCGCTTGTCACAGGCGCCTACTCTGACACCTCGTCACGTACCATGACTCGCTGTTGCCTCCCTGTCAGGTATTCTCTGATCCATTGCAGTGCCTTTCTTGTTATGTGTGCCTGATCCTCTAGCTTTTGCAGTAACCTCTTGTGAGGAACTGTGTCGAAGGCCTTCTTGCAGTCCAAAAGAATGCAGTCGATCCACCCCTCTCTCTCTTGTCTTACTTCTGTCACCTTGTCATAAAACTCTAGTAGGTTTGTGACACAGGATTTTCCTTCCCTGAAACCGTGCTGGTTGTCAATTATACACTTGTTTCTTTCCAGGTGCTCCACCACTCTCCTCCTGATGATCTTCTCCATGACCTTGCATACTATACACGTTAGTGACACAGGTCTGTAGTTTAGTGCCTCATGTCTGTCTCCCTTTTTAAAAATTGGGACTACATTTGCCATTTTCCATACCTCAGGGAGTTGCCCAGTTTCAAATGATGTGTTGAAGATCTTTGTTAATGGCTCACACAATATCTCTGCTCCCTCTTTAAGGACCCATGGAGAGATGTTGTCTGGTCCCACCGCCTTTGAGGTGTCAAGTTCGCATAGCAGCTTCTTCACCTCCTCCTTGGTTATATGTACCTCATCCAGCACTTGCTGGTGTGTCCCCCTGTTCTGATTTCCTGGAGTCCTACTGGTTTCCACTGTAAATACCTCTTTAAATCTTGTGTTGAGCTCTTGACATACCTCTTGGTCGTTTCTTGTGAATTCCCCATCACCCTTCCTCAGTCTGATTTCCTCCTGTTGTTTTCCTCCTGATGTGGCTGTACAACAGCTTCGGGTCAGTCTTTCCTTTTGATGCTATGTCATTTTCATATTGTCTCTGAGTACTCACCTATTTGTGGTTGCAGGGGTCGAGTCCCAGCTCCTGGCCCCGCCTCTTCACCGGTTGCTACTAGGCCCTCTCTCTCCCCGCTCCATGAGCTTTATCAAACCTCGTCTTAAAACTGTGTATGGTTCCTGCCTCCACTACGTCACTTTCTAGGCTATTCCACTGCCTTACAACTCTATGACTGAAGAAATACTTCCTACTATCTCTCTGACTCATTTGTGTCTTCAACTTCCAATTGTGGCCTCTTGTTTCTGTGTCCCCTCCCTGGAACATCCTGTCCTTGTCCACCTTGTCTATTCCACGCAGTATTTTATATGTCGTTATCATGTCTCCCCTGACCCTCCTGTCCTCCAGTGTCGTCAGGCCGATTTCCCTTAATCTTTCTTCATAGGACATTCCCCTTAGCTCTGGAACTAACCTTGTCGCAAACCTTTGTACTTTCTCTAGTTTCTTGACGTGCTTTATCAAGTGCGGGTTCCAAACAGGTGCTGCATACTCCAGTATGGGCCTGACATACACGGTGTACAGTGTCTTGAATGATTCCTTACTAAGGTATCGGAATGCTGTTCTCAGGTTTGCCAGGCGCCCATATGCTGCAGCAGTTATCTGATTGATGTGTGCTTCCGGAGACATGCTCGGTGTTATACTCGCCCCAAGATCTTTCTCCTTGAGTGAGGTTTGCAGTCTTTGGCCACCTAGCCTATACTCTGTCTGTGGTCTTCTGTGCCCTTCCCCTATCTTCATGACTTTGCATTTGGCAGGATTAAATTCGAGAAGCCATTTGCTGGACCAGGTGTCCAGTCTGTCCAGGTCTCTTTGAAGTCCTGCCTGGTCCTCATCAGATTTAATTCTCCTCATTAACTTCACATCATCTGCAAACAGGGACACTTCTGAGTCTAACCCTTCCGTCATGTCGTTCACATATACCAAAAATAGCACTGGTCCTAGGACCGACCCCTGTGGGACCCCGCTCGTCACAGGTGCCCACTGTGATACATCATTACGTACCATGACTCGTTGTTGCCTCCCTGAGTGTGAGTGTGTGTGTGTGTGTGTGTGTACTCACCTAGTTGAGGTTGCGGGGGTCGAGTCCGAGCTCCTGGCCCCGCCTCTTCACTGATCGCTACTAGGTCACTCTCCCTGAGCCGTGAGCTTTATCATACCTCTGCTTAAAGCTATGTATGGATCCTGCCTCCACTACATCACTTCCCAAACTATTCCACTTACTGACTACTCTGTGGCTGAAGAAATACTTCCTAACATCCCTGTGATTCATCTGTGTCTTCAGCTTCCAACTGTGTCCCCTTGTTACTGTGTCCAATCTCTGGAACATCCTGTCTTTGTCCACCTTGTCAATTCCTCTCAGTATTTTGTATGTCGTTATCATGTCCCCCCTATCTCTCCTGTCCTCCAGTGTCGTCAGGTTGATTTCCCTTAACCTCTCCTCGTAGGACATACCTCTTAGCTCTGGGACTAGTCTTGTTGCAAACCTTTGCACTTTCTCTAGTTTCTTTACGTGCTTGGCTAGGTGTGGGTTCCAAACTGGTGCCGCATACTCCAATATGGGTCTAACGTACACGGTGTACAGGGTCCTGAATGATTCCTTATTAAGATGTCGGAATGCTGTTCTGAGGTTTGCTAGGCGCCCATATGCTGCAGCAGTTATTTGGTTGATGTGCACTTCAGGAGATGTGCCTGGTGTTATACTCACCCCAAGATCTTTTTCCTTGAGTGAGGTTTGTAGTCTCTGGCCCCCTAGACTGTACTCCGTCTGCGGTCTTCTTTGCCCTTCCCCAATCTTCATGACTTTGCACTTGGTGGGATTGAACTCCAGGAGCCAATTGCTGAACCAGGTCTGCAGCCTGTCCAGATCCCTTTGTAGTTCTGCCTGGTCTTCGATCGAGTGAATTCTTCTCATCAACTTCACGTCATCTGCAAACAGGGACACCTCAGAGTCTATTCCTTCCGTCATGTCGTTCACAAATACCAGAAACAGCACTGGTCCTAGGACTGACCCCTGTGGGACCCCGCTGGTCACAGGTGCCCACTCTGACACCTCGCCACGTACCATGACTCGCTGCTGTCTTCCTGTCAAGTATTCCCTGATCCATTGTAGTGCCTTCCCTGTTATCCCTGCTTGGTCCTCCAGTTTTTGCACCAATCTCTTGTGTGGAACTGTGTCAAACGCCTTCTTGCAGTCCAGGAAAATGCAATCCACCCACCCCTCTCTCTCTTGTCTTACTGCTGTCACCATGTCATAGAACTCCAGTAGGTTTGTGACACAGGATTTCCCGTCCCTGAAACCATGTTGGCTGCTGTTGATGAGATCGTTCCTTTCTAGGTGTTCCACCACTCTTCCCTTCTCCCAAGATCTTTCTCCTTGAGTGAGGTTTGCAGTCTTTGGCCACCTAGCCTATACTCTGTCTGTGGTCTTCTGTGCCCCTCCCCCATCTTCATGACTTTGCATTTGGCAGGATTAAATTCGAGAAGCCATTTGCTGGACCAGGTGTCCAGTCTGTCCAGGTCTCTTTGAAGTCCTGCCTGGTCCTCATCAGATTTAATTCTCCTCATTAACTTCACATCATCTGCAAACAGGGACACTTCTGAGTCTAACCCTTCCGTCATGTCGTTCACATATACCAAAAATAGCACTGGTCCTAGGACCGACCCCTGTGGGACCCCGCTCGTCACAGGTGCCCACTGTGATACATCATTACGTACCATGACTCGTTGTTGCCTCCCTGTCAGGTATTCTCTGATCTTGTGAGGAACTGTGTCAAAGGCCTTCTTGCAGTCCAAGAAGATGCAATCAACCCACCCCTCTCTCTCTTGTCTTACTTCTGTTATTTTATTTTATGTGTAGGGATGGTTGTAGATGTGTAGGAGATGATTGTGTGTGTGTGTGTGTGTGTGTGTGTGTGTGTGTACTCACCTAGTTGTAATCACTCAGTTGTGATTGCAGGGTCGTCACAGCTCCTGGCCCCGCCTCTTCACCTGGCCGCTACCCGGTCACTCTTCCCGCTCCGTGAGCTTCATCATACCTCTTCTTAAAGCTATGTATGATGTGTATGTACTCACACAAGGTCTGGCAGTACGGTAACCAAACATAATAAGAGACCAGAGAGTGACGAGCACATAAAGACTAAATCCGCATTACACAGCATGCTATTCTCAGCCTTACGAGCCTCAGATGACGCCACTGAGTCTGACACAAACTGCCAGTATACGCAGAAATGGAAGCAAAATAAGCGTCAACAACGCAGAAATGGACGCAAAATAATCATAAACAACGCAGAAATGGAGACAAAATAAGCGTAAACAACGCAGAAATGGAGACAAAATAAGCGTAAACAACGCAGAAATGGAGGCAAAATAAGCATAAACAACGCAGAAATGGAGACAAAATAAGCGTAAACAACGCAGAAATGGAGACAAAATAAGCGTAAACAACGCAGAAATGGAGGCAAAATAAGCATAAACAACGCAGAAATGGAGACAAAATAAGCGTAAACAACGCAGAAATGGAAACAAAATAAGCGTAAACAACGCAGAAATGGAGACAAAATAAGCGTAAACAACGCAGAAATGGAAGCAAAATAAGCATAAACAATGCAGAAATGGAGGCAAAATAAGCGTAAACAACGCAGAAATGGAGGCAAAATAAGCATAAACAACGCAGAAATGGAGACAAAATAAGCGTAAACAACGCAGAAATGGAGGCAAAATAAGCGTAAAGACAGAAATGGCCACAAAAAAAAGTCTAGGAGAATACCCAGATTTATTGATTTTTGACTCGATTTGTGGCCCAATTTCCTGATTTGTGGTTCAAATGCGCAATTTGCGACCGAAAATTCTGATCTGTAGCCCGAAATTCTGATTCGTAAGCCCAAAAATCCTGATTTGTAGCCAAGATTTCCTGATTTATAACCCAGATTACCTGATTTGTAGTCCAGGTGCTCGATTTATGGCCCAGATTTAATTTGAAGCCCCGATTTTCTAATTTATGTCCCAATGTCCTAATTTGTGACCAAGATTTTCTAATTTCTGGCCCCCAACTCACAGAAATCGGTGAGAAACACACACAAGCCCAAGAGCTGGAGTTTAACAAGCATAAAATATGCTAGGTGGGTACTCAACGACGCTAACGACATTACGTTGTCTAGTAGAGGTAATTACACTGTAATTACACTGTAATTACACTGTAATTGTCTTATTAACTATCTTAACAACCCTTAATATTATCACAGTGACAAAATTGTTTAGGAAATATCAACCCATCTCCTACACATCTACAATCATCCCTACACATCTACAATCTCCTACACATCTACAATCATCCCTACACATCTACAATCATCTCCTACACATCTACAATCATCTCCTACACATCTACAATCATCTCCTACACATCTACAATCATCCCTACACATCTACAATCTCTCCTACACATCTACAATCATCTCCTACACATCTACAATCATCTCCTACACATCTACAATCATCTCCTACACATCTACAATCATCTCCTACACATCTACAATCATCTAGTACACATCTACAATCATCCCTACACATCTACAATCATCTCCTACACATCTACAATCATCTCCTACACATCTACAATCATCTCCTACACATCTACAATCATCTCCTACACATCTACAATCATCCCTACACATCTACATCATCTCCTACACATCTACAATCATCTCCTACACATCTACAATCATCTCCTACACATCTACAATCATCCCTACACATCTACAATCATCTCCTACACATCTACAATAATCTCCTACACATCTACAATCATCTCCTACACATCTACAATCATCCCTACACATCTACAATCATCTCCTACACATCTACAATCATCTCCTACACATCTACAATCATCCCTACTGTTACAAAAAACGCGATTCTAAAAGCTTAGAGATCTCCAGTGAATACTAGAAAGGACTGCCCTTCTAGCATCCAGCCTGTTACTGGGTTTTCGTAACAAGTAGTCAGTATCCTTGTCCAATTATCCATTAAAATTCAGTATTATTCAATAGTGCTTCAGGATTACAACTGGTAGGCTACTAACTAGAGAAATTAAAATTTAATAAATTTATTAAGTCTAGAGGTATATTATCAAATTAAATTAAATTACAGCAATCAAAATAAAATCAATCTCTCGAGTTCAATATTATTGTGCTGAAAGCACATATCACATTTATAATTCTTAAGTACCGTCAGGTACATTAACATTTAATAAGATATTACAAATATGTACAAGTGTGTGTATGCGTGTAAGTGCTCTTAAGTAGTTAGCTATTTCTCAAGACTCGAATATTATTATTATTATAATCAAGACTTAAACAAGTGACTGACAAAGTCCTCAAATAAACTAACTTCTTGACCAACTGGGAACCCGAACAGTCTGCTTGAACAACAAGGAATGCTAAGCCCAATACCAATGCAATATCAAGCGACTGCGACACAGAATCAGGAACTGGGAAATAATATAACGACACTAAGTAGGGACCATCAGCAGATCCTCCACAAAAGTTACAAAACTCCCATAATACTGAATCTAAGTTCAGCATAGGAAAAACGCGACTGTGACAATACACAGAAACCAGTACAAAATTAGGTCAGAAGCTATAGCTAAGGACCTGAGATGTTCAGAGTGTCTATGTGACACACAACCTCAGTACAACGTCGAAAATCACTAAGTCTATACAATGTTCTGAAAACAGAGTTCTACAGAACTAACAAGAATAATGAGACAGACAATCTGTCCAACCACCAAGCGAGTCTCGAGCAGACTGAAAACTTTACGAGAGGTTTGGACACCCCCCCCCTCGATCACGTGATAGCTACGTGGACAACTGCAGCTCAGAAGCCGGCAGTATAACGAGCGACAAGCGATAATTACAGTAGTTTGACAATCAAGACTAACTGAGCACATTTTATATACATCCTAACAACATAAGCTACGTCAAATAACAATATAAGGCAATACATTTGCGATTTAGCTATTATCGCAAATATAAGCAATATAAAATTAAATGAAAAGGTAATATACATTATATATACATAATAATCATTGTAACCCATTCAGGGGTTGCAACACCCCCCCCCCCAACACGACAGAGGGTCGCACTAGGAGTTGCATTAATGTCTTTCACATTATTACTGTTACTCATCAATAGTCTCTCTTGTGCCAAGCACCTCTACAATTTCACAGCGTCCCACTAGTACTAGGGCAGCACACCATATCGTATCTCTTCATACTCGTGGTTATGTACATCAGTGTAGAGACAGGATAGCGCAGATGTGTAGGGCACGTTGAGGCTCGAATATAGAGGAGACTGCATTCCACTCTTAAGTAGTGGTTGTGGAATGATAGGCAGTATGAACATCTGAGTATGAAACAGCTTAAGGTGTGTAGTGAGGGGGGGGGGTCTGCGACAGGACAGTGTTGCGTCACGCAGTACATCACCCGCACCACACTACTCACTCAACACTCAGCTTGTCTCCTCCTCACACAACATTACTGTGAATATATAAATATAATAATTAGACATGACATGAGTATATATAGTTAATATGGGCTGGAGGGATTAAATTACTTTACTGAATTTGACATAGCAAGTAACAAAAGGAATTTGGGCATTAAATTACGTTAATTTAATGTAACTGATAATTATTAAGGACGAGACAGAGCGTCAGCAATTACATTACAATGACCACTTATGTGTTTTATGCTAATAGAATAAGGTTGGATTCTGAGAGCCCACCTCATGATCCTAGCATTTTTACTCTTCATAGTGTTTATATAGGTGAGTGGATTGTGGTCAGAAAAAACGTTAATTTTAAATGGGGAAGTGCCCAAATACACGTCAAAATGTTCCAAGGACACCACAAGAGCTAGAGCCTCTTTCTCAATAGTGGCATAATTTTTCTGGTGTCGTTTAAGCTTAGATGAATAGTAACATATAGGATGGAGAATGTCAGTGGATGTTGACTGTTGGAGCAGCACAGCACCCACTGCATAACCACTCGCATCTATATGTAAAAAGAAGGGAAGATTGAAATTAGGACTTTTCAACACAGGAGCAGAGGATAGCAAACGTTTCAACCTTTTGAACGAGTCTGAACAATCTCTAGTCCAGGTGAACTGAACTTTGCTACTAGTAAGCTCAGTGAGAGGAGCTGCAATCTGAGAAAAGTTTGGACAGAACCTGCGATAATATCCTGCCATACCCAGGAATCTCTGTACTCCTTTCCTATCCTGTGGCACTGGAAATTCAGAAATTGCACGAACCTTAGCCTCAATAGGAGCAACCTCACCTTGGCCGATACAAAAGCCTAGATAGGTAATCTTGGCTTGACCAAAACTACATTTAGCTAAGTTAACAGTGAAGTTGTAGTGCGCCAGTCTCTCAAACAATGCTCTGAGACGCGTCAAGTGCTGTTCCCACTCGTCACTATACACCACTAAGTCGTCAAGGTAGGCTTCTACTCCTTCTAAGTTGTGGGTCAACTCGTTCATTATACGTTGGAATGAAGAAGCCGCGTTACATAGGCCGAAGGGGGTGACGAGGTAGTTAAACAATCCATCTTGAACAGTAAAAGCAGATATTTCTTGAGCACGTTCAGTAAGCGGGACTTGATAATAGCCTCGTAAGAGATCTAAACGGCTGACAAACTGGGCTCCTGACACACGGTCAATAAGGTCGTCAATGCGAGGTAGAGGATAACCATCAGGCAAGGTGACAGAGTTCACTTTCCTGTAATCAGTGCACATCCTGAAACTACCGTCAGGTTTAGGCACTAAAATACAGGGAGATGCCCATGGACTTTTACTGCGCTCAATAAGTCCGTGAGATAACAGAAAATCAACCTCTTCTCTCAATGCTTTATGCTTCGTTGGACTCATTCTATATGGTGATTGCTTAATGGGTGATGCTCCCTGTACATCAACGTCATGTACACCCAGAGTACAACGTTTAGGAACATCACCGAACAATTCAGGGAAATGCAAAATCATGTTTTTAATATCACCAGCTTTATCAATCCCAAGGTTACTAAGAAAATCGTCTAGTGATTGTAGAGTCACTGAATTTTCTAAACGCACCTCTATACCTCTAGAGATGTCAGGTAGACTGACGTTTTCTTCCTCTGTCCTAGGAAGAATAGAAGTAGTAGGTAGAGGACTAGCGTAGTATGCCTTAAGCTGGTTAACATGGTACACATGATTAGATTTCTTTTTCCCAGGCGTACGTACCAAATAATTTACGTCGCTAAGCTTTTTCACTACTTCCAGGGGACCATCATACCTGGCTTGTAGAGCATGACCTGGTACTAATTTCTCGTGCTTTAAAAGAACGAGAGACAGCACGCTTGTCATAATGTTGCTTCATTCTAGCTTGGGCTGAAACTAGGTTTTTCGAAGCTAGCTCTCTAGCGGCTGTCAAATGTTGCTGCATTAATGAAGGTGAAGTACTCAATGATGGATTTGATTTTCCTGTCCACACGTCTTTTAACACTGCGAGAGGACCACGCACTTGGTGTCCGAATATTAGTTCAAACGGACTAAACCCGAGACTTTCTTGCTCACTTTCTCTCATAGCGAACAGAAGAAAAGGTATACCCTCATCCCAGTCTCTAGAAAAATGCTCACAATAAGCTCTCATCATAGACTTCAATGTCTGATGAAATCTCTCTAGAGCCCCTTGTGACTGTGGATGATAACTGGTTGAAAGTACAGACTTTATTCCTAGGTGGGATAATGCTTCTCGAAAGATCTTAGAAGTGAAGTTAGATCCCTGATCTGATTGTATCTCTCGTGGCAATCCAACCTGGGAGAAAAATTTCATCAGCGCTCTCACAATAGCACGAGCATTAATTTTTCTCATAGGAATAGCTTCGGGATAGCGTGTTGCAGCGTCCATAATAGTAAATAAGTATTGGTTTCCTAGTTTGGTTCTAGGCAAAGGACCAACACAATCAATAATAAGACGTGAGAATGGTTCACCATGCACGGTGATAGGAATGAGAGGCGCAGGTGGAGGTGTGTGCGCTGGCTTGCCTGTCACTTGACACACGTGGCAACGTCGCACATGATCAGCTACTGTTTCCTTCATCTTTGGCCAAGTAAAATGTTTTGCCAGTTTACCGAGTGTCTTCTTGACACCCAAATGTCCTCTTATGGGACTATTGTGAGCAAAATCAATGGCTTGTTCACGAAATGTAACTGGTAACACTACGAGATTCTTGACTGTGTTGGAAACACTATCAGCTGACAACTTACATGTATTTTTCTCTTTGGAAATCTTCTTCGTTCAATCTCCTCTGTGCCTCAATTTGTGCAGTCTGCAACATAATGAGGCGTTCCAACCTCTCAAACTGTTCCTGAGAGATAGGACCAGTGGGTAATGGAGGAGTAGGGAAATTAACATGGTCTGGACGGTCCTTAGGTCGGACACTTGGTCCAGCCGTCTCTAGAGTGTCTAGATCTGGTCTAGGATACGTAAATACAGGTGTAGTATACACTGTACTAGTATTAGGCTGTGTCATACTACCAGCTATACTCTGTACTATAGTGTCAGTGAGGCGGGAAGGTGTGAGCGAGAACTGAGCTACACTAGGCTCAGACACGAGGCTCACTTCTGCCTTAGTTGCTCTTTCTTCAACTTCAAATAGAGCCATACTTCCTAATTGTGACACTAGACTTTCTGAATCTGAATCATAATCAGACATCTCTGTATGAGCAGGAAACAATATATCTTTAATTAATGCTCTGACAGTTTCTGCAGTGTAATTCCTGTTATATGTCACACCGAGATACTTGGCTACTCGCCAACACGTCTGAAGTTTTAATGTACTTAACTCAGACAAAGTCAGAGTATCAATTAACTGTTTCACTTTGGCATACATCACGAAAATAATTGTACTACGAGAGAGTGATTACTGGAAACTATAATCTTGATAGGAATTTTAGTGTTGGTTGTCTTAGAGCTAGAGCTCATAAACAGTATTTCCATCTCCTTGGATCAAGAGACTCAGTCAGGTACATACATCCACCTGGTATGTTGTACAAGACTAAACTCAAAGTCTTCAGATTAGGAAAGTGTTTGATCATAGATTCACTAGTATGTCAAACTGGACAATTTCTCCAACACCTTGGATCAAGAGCCTCCCGGACAGTTTCTCCAACACCTTGGATCAAGAGCCTCCCGGACAGGCCCCCATTTGTTACAAAAAACGCGATTCTAAAAGCTTAGAGATCTCCAGTGAATACTAGAAAGGACTGCCCTTCTAGCATCCAGCCTGTTACTGGGTTTTCGTAACAAGTAGTCAGTATCCTTGTCCAATTATCCATTAAAATTAAGTATTGTTCAATAGTGCTTTAGGATTACAACTGGTAGGCTACTAACTAGAGAAATTAAAATTTAATAAATTTATTAAGTCTATAAGTTGTCTAGAGGTATATTATCAGAGTAAATTAATTACAGCAATCAAAATAAAATCAATCTCTCGAGTTCAATATTATTGTGCTGAAAGCACATATCACATTTATAATTCTTAAGTACCGTCAGGTACATTAACATTTAATAAGATATTACAAATATGTACAAGTGTGTGTATGCGTATAAGTGCTCTTAAGTAGTTAGCTGTGTCTCAAGACTCGAATTAGACTTAAACAAGTGACTGACAAAGTCCTCAAATAAACTAACTTCTTGACCGACTGGCAACCCGAACAGTCTGCTTGAACAACAAAGAATGCTAAGCCCAATAGCAATGTAATATCAAGCGACTGCGACACAGAATCAGGAACTGGGAAATAATATAACGACACTAAGTAGGGACCATCTGCAGATCCTCCACTAAAGTTACAAAACTCCCATAATACTGAATCTTTGTTCAGCATAGGTAAAACTGTGACTGTGACAATACACAGGAACCAGTACAAAATTAGGTCAGAAGCTATAGCTAAGGACCTGAGATATTCAGAGTGTCTAAGCGACACACAACCTCAGTACAACGTCGAAAATCACTAAGTCTTTACAATGTTCTGTGAACAAAGTTCTACAGAACTAACAAGAATAATGAGACAGACAATCTGTCCAACCAGCAAGCGAGTCTCCAGCAGACTCAGACAGACAATGTCCAACCAGCAAGCGAGTCCAGAGCAGACTGTCAGACAGACAATCTGTCCAAACACCAAGCGAGTCTCCAGCAGACTGTCAGACAGACAATCTGTCCAACCAGCAAGCGAGTCTCTAGCAGACTGTCAGACAGACAATCTGTCCAACCAGCAAGCGAGTCTCTAGCAGACTGACAACTTCACGAGAGGTGAGGACACCCCCCCTCGATCACGTGATAGCTACGTGGACAACTGCAGCTCAGAAGCCGGCAGTATAACGAGCGACAAGCGATAATTACAGTAGTTTGACAATCAAGCCTAACTGAGCACATTTTATATACATCCTAACAACATAAGCTAAATAACAATATAACAGTCAAATAATAATATAAAGTCATACATTTGCGATTTAGCTATTATCGCAAATATAAGCAATATAAAATTATATGAAAAGATAATATACATTACATATATACATAATAATCATTGTAACCCATTCAGGGGTTGCAACACCTACACATCTACAATCTCCTACACATCTACAATCATCCCTACACATCTACAATCATCTACACATCTACAATCATCTACACATCTACAATCATCTACACATCTACAATCATCTCCTACACATCTACAATCATCTCTACACATCTACAATCATCTCCTACACATCTACAATCATCTCCTACACATCTACAATCATCCCTACACATCTACAATCATCTCCTACACATCTACAATCATCTCCTACACATCTACAATCATCTCCTACACATCTACAATCATCCCTACACATCTACAATCATCTACACATCTACAATCATCCCTACACATCTACAATCATCTCCTACACATCTACAATCATCTACACATCTACAATCATCTCCTACACATCTACAATCATCCCTACACATCTACAATCATCTCCTACACATCTACAATCATCTCCTACACATCTACAATCATCTCCTACACATCTACAATCATCTCCTACACATCTACAATCATCTCCTACACATCTACAACCATCCCTACACATCTACAATCATCTCCTACACACATCTACAATCATCCCTACACATCTACAATCATCTCCTACACATCTACAATCATCTCCTACACATCTACAATCATCTCCTACACATCTACAATCAACCCTACACATCTACAATCATCTACAATCATCCCTACACATCTACAATCATCCCTACACATCTACAATCATCTACACATCTACAATCAACCCTACACATCTACAATCATCTGCACATCTACAATCAACCCTACACATCTACAATCATCCCTACACATCTACAATCATCTACAATCAACCCTACACATCTACAATCATCTACACATCTACAATCATCTACACATCTACAATCATCCCTACACATCTACAATCATCTACACATCTACAATCATCCCTACACATCTACAATCATCTACACATCTACAATCTACACATCTACAATCAACCCTACAAATCTACAATCATCTCCTACACATCTACAATCATCTCCTACACATCTACAATCATCTCCTACACATCTACAATCATCTCCTACACATCTACAATCATCCCTACACATCTACAATCTCCTACACATCTACAATCATCCCTACACATCTACAATCATCCCTACACATCTACAATCATCCCTACACATCTACAATCATCCCTACACATCTACAATCATCTACAATCATCCCTACACACACACACATCACACAAACACACACACACACACAAACACACACACATGGGGCAGGGAGAGAGAGGACCTAGTAGCAATCAGCGAAGAGGCGGGGCCAGGAGCTGTGACTCGACCCCTGCAACCACAAATAGGTGAGTACAAATAGGTGAGTACACACACACACACACACACACACACACACACATCTGGTAGACGAACCAGTGAGGAAAGACTGGGAGTTAGAGCTCCAAAAAAGGGAGGAAGAGTGGGGAAGGAAGATAGTAGAGCTTGGTAAGAAAATGGAGGAGCGGATAGCTGAAGAGTGCAGGAAGTGGGAAGTACAGGTCTTAGCAGCGGAAGCTAGGATACAGTGCTTAGAAGAGAAACTGCAAAGCCTGAAACAGATTAGAGAGACAAATGACAATTCAGATGTGACATCAGGAAATTCAAAGTCAGGCGCAGACAAGGGGACAGTAAGCAACAACGGAGACATGCCGTACACGAAGGCCCTATCAGACCCACGTGGGGCCAGGGAAAAGACGATGAGCACACTAAGATCAAACGACAGGTCCGAAGACAATGAAGGTATGCTATATGCAGAGAATCTAACAGCCAACTGCAGTAGCAAGGGACAGCTGGTCAGGAAAGACAGTTCACTGAGAATAGAAGTTTCAGATATGACAGGGACTGAAGGCAAGAACATGTCAATGGAAGGAAATAAAATGCCTCAGAGGAAGCAGATGGAGACTCAGTGGGAGGAGGAAAGGGCGAGGTCAGTTTTTGTGTACGGGCTCCAAGAAGCCAAGGGGCCAACTTTGAAGAAATAAAACAGGAGAAAAAAATGATTGAAGGCATCATGAAAACAATAGGGGAGGGCAATATGACCCAGGTGACAAATTTTCAGAGAATTGGGTGGTTTGCGAGTGAAAGGATACGGCCTGTCAGAGTAACTTTCAAGGAAGAATCAGTTCAAACCAGGATTCTGCAAGAGAAAGCAAGACTGAGGGACAAAGAGGGGTACCAGAGTATACCTCGACCGCGACAGAACACAAGAAGAAAGGACTACACTGAAAGAGAGGGTACAGAGACGCAAGGAGGAATGAGAAGCAATGAAAATGAGCAGGACCCAGACACAGGAGGAAGGGCAAACACACCCCACAGAATCTCCCACCAAAAGACTCCACCCACGACATTCCCAACGCAACTGAGCAACCTATACTACAACCCACTCACTGTTCCCTCTGCCACCAACCCCCATATCACAAACCTCACCCCAACAGCTGTCCCTTATGGGCATTCTGACCCCACCTACACCACAGCCCCATATAGGCCCCCACCAAGGCTCTCGCTCCCCTAACCCCAATATTCTTGCATGACCACAATGATAGAAAAGAAACTAAAGGTTTGGTACACAAACGCGGATGGAATAACGAATAAACATGTGGAGTGGAACGAAAGAATCAGTGAAAAATCCCCAGACATCATAGCAGTCACAGAAACAAAACTCGCTGAGACAATAACAGACACAATCTTCCCAACAGGATATCAGATCCTGAGGAAAGATAGAAGGAGTAGAGGGGGAGGAGGGGTTGCACTGCTCATAAAACACCGATGGGGATTTGAGGAAATGGAAGGCATGGACATGATTGGAGAAAGAGACTACATTGTAGGTACAATTCAGTCCGGAGAACATAAAGTAGTCATTGGAGTGATGTATAACCCACCACAGAACTGCAGGAGGCCAAGAGAGGAGTACGAAGAAAACAACAGGGTGATGGTGGACACACTGGCTGAGGTGGCAAGAAGAGCTCACTCGAGCAGAGCAAAGTTACTGGTAATGGGCGATTTCAACCACAGGGAGATCGACTGGGAAAACCTGGAGCCACATGGGGGTCCCGAAACATGGAGAGCCAAGATGATGGATGTGGTACTTGAAAACCTCATGCATCAACATGTCAGGGACACAACCAGAGAGAGAGGGGAGGATGAGCCAGCAAGACTGGATCTTGTGTTCACCCTGAGCAGTTCAGACATTGAGGACATCACTTACGAGAGGCCCCTTGGAGCTAGCGATCATGTGGTTCTGAGTTTTGACTATATAGTAGAGTTACAAGTGGAGAAGGTAACAGGAACTGAAGGGGACAGGCCAAACTATAAAAGGGGGGACTACACAGGTATGAGAAACTTCCTGCAGGAGGTTCAGTGGGACAGAGAAATGGTAGGAAAATCAGTAAACGAGATGATGGAATATGTGGCAACAAAGTGCAAGGAGGCAGAGGAAAGTTTTGTTCCCAAGGGAAACAGAAATAATAGGAAGACCAAAACGAGTCCTTGGTTTACCCGAAGGTGTAGGGAGGCAAAAACTAAGTGCAACAGAGAATGGAAAAGGTACAGGAGGCATAGGACCCAGGAAAACAAGGAGATTAGTAGAAGAGCCAGAAACGAGTATGCACAGATAAGGAGGGAGGCCCAGCGACAGTATGAAAACGACATAGCATCGAAAGTCAAATCTGACCCGAAACTGCTGTATAGCCACATTAGGAAGAAGACAACAGTCAAGGACCAGGTGATAAGGCTGAGGAAAGAAGGTGGAGAACTCACAAGAAACGATCAAGAGGTATGTGAGGAGCTCAACACGAGATTTAAGGAAGTATTTACAGTAGAGACAGGAAGGACTCTGGGGGGACAGACCAGATGGGGACACCAGCAAGGAATACACCAACAAGTGTTGGACGACATACATACAGATGAGGAGGAGGTAAAGAAACTGCTAAGGGACATCGATACCTCAAAAGCAATGGGACCGGACATCTCCCCGTGGGTCCTTAGAGAGGGAGCAGATATGTTGTGCATGCCACTTACCACAATCTTCAACACATCCCTGGAAACTGGGCAACTACCTGAGGTATGGAAGACGGCAAATGTAGTTCCCATTTTTAAAAAAGGAGACAGAAAAGAGGCACTAAACTATAGACCTGTGTCATTGACGTGTATAGTATGCAAAATTATGGAGAAGATTATCAGGAGGAGAGTGGTGGAGCACCTGGAACGGAACAAGAGTATAAATGCCAACCAGCACGGATTCACGGAAGGCAAATCCTGTGTCACAAACCTTCTGGAGTTTTATGATAAAATAACAGAAGTAAAACACGAGAGAGAGGGGTGGGTTGATTGCATCTTCTTGGACTGCAAGAAGGCCTTTGACACAGTTCCTCACAAGAGATTAGTGCAGAAGCTAGAGCATCAGGCGCATATAACAGGAAGGGCACTGCAATGGATCATAGAATACCTGACAGGGAGGCAACAACGAGTCATGGTACGTAATGATGTATCACAGTGGGCACCTGTGACGAGCGGGGTCCCACAGGGGTCGGTCCTAGGACCAGTGCTATTTTTGGTATATGTGAACGACATGACGGAAGGGTTAGACTCAGAAGTGTCCCTGTTTGCAGATGATGTGAAGTTAATGAGGAGAATTAAATCTGATGAGGACCAGGTAGGACTTCAAAGAGACCTGGACAGACTGGACACATGGTCCAGCAAATGGCTTCTCGAATTTAATCCTGCCAAATGCAAAGTCATGAAGATAGGGGAAGGGCACAGAAGACCACAGACAGAGAATAGGCTAGGTGGCCAAAGACTGCAAACCTCACTCAAGGAGAAAGATCTTGGGGTGAGTATAACACCGAGCATGTCTCCGGGAGCACACATCAATCAGATAACTGCTGCAGCATATGGGCGCCTGGCAAACCTGAGAACAGCATTCCGATACCTTAGTAAGGAATCATTCAAGACACTGTACACCGTGTATGTCAGGCCCATACTGGAGTATGCAGCACCTGTTTGGAGCCCGCACTTGATAAAGCACATCAAGAAACTAGAGAAAGTACAAAGGTTTGCGACAAGGTTAGTTCCAGAGCTAAGGGGAATGTCCTATGAAGAAAGATTAAGGGAAATCGGCCTGACGACACTGGAGGACAGGAGGGTCCGGGGAGACATGATAACGACATATAAAATACTGCATGGAATAGACAAGGTGGACAAAGACAGGATGTTCCAGGGAGGGGACACAGAAACAAGAGGCCACAATTGGAAGTTGAAGACACAAATGAGTCAGAGAGATAGTAGGAAGTATTTCTTCAGTCATAGAGTTGTAAGGCAGTGGAATAGCCTAGAAAATGACGTAGTGGAGGCAGGAACCATACACAGTTTTAAGACGAGGTTTGATAAAGCTCATGGAGCGGGGAGAGAGAGGGCCCAGTAGCAACCGGTGAAGAGGCGGGGCCAGGAGCTAAGACTCGACCCCTGCAACCACAAATAGGTGAGTACAAATTGGTGAGTACACACACACACACACCACATACACACATACACACATACACACAAACACACCACACACACACACACACACACACACACACAGCTAGGCTTCTCTCTTAACAAACATTTAAAACGAAGACCCGTGTTTTTTCCCTCTGTGTGAAAGATTAATTCGGAATTTAGCGCCGTGGAAGAGATTGAACTCGACAAAACACGCGGAGTTAAGCCGTAAAATTAGTAGCCCTGTTTTTTGTGTTTCTTCCAAAGTTGATTTTAAAATAGTTTATCCTTGGCGATGCTCGACTTCCCGTTTTCTGCGACCTTCCTCACTTCCCGTTTTCTGCAATTTCTCTCACTTAACGTTTTCTGCGACCTCCCTCACTTCCCGTTTTCTGCAATTTCTCTCACTTAACGTTTTCTGCGACCTCCCTCACTTCCCGTTTTCTGCTACCTCCCTCACTTCCCGTTTTCTGCAATCTCTCTCCACCTTTTCTGCAGCCTCTCTCACTTCCCGTTTTCTGCAACCTCTCTCCCTGTTTTCTTCAAGTTAGGTTGGAAAAAACTGGATATCAGATTGAAGGGTAAACTATGGAAGAAGTGAATGTGTTGAGATACATAGTTTTACCACAGGTTTAGTAAGTTTGGGAGGAAGGAGGATATGTAAGGATGGAATGTGGAAAAGGATGAGTGGGGAGGAGGGGGTAATAAAGTGGCTTAACCACTTTGGTGCACTTTAATAAGGGTTACCTGGAGGTTATTCCGGGGATCAACGCCCCCGCGGCCCGGTCCATGACCAGGCCTCCCGATGGATCAGGGCCTGATCAACTAGGCTGTTACTGCTGGCCGCACGCAGTCCGACGTACGAGCCACAGCCCGGCTGATCTGGCACTGACTTTAGGTATCTGTCCAGCTCTCTCTTGAAGGCAGCCAGGGGTTTATTGGCAATTCCCCTAATGCTTGATGGGAGGCTGTTGAACAGTTTTGGGCCCCGGACACTTATGGTGTTTTCTCTTAGTGTACCAATGGCGCCCCTACTTTTTATTGGCGGGTGTGTGTACTGTGTTATTTATAATAATGTTGGTAGAATTACCCACAATATGTAAAGTAAAAGAACCCAAGTGCAACTAATGTGACGTTTTTATCGTGGCAACGTTTCGCTCTACAGGAGCTTTGTCAAGCTGGAGAGCGAAACGTTGCCACAATAAAAAGTCACATTAGTTGCACTTGTGTCATTTTTACTTTACAGTTGTTATTTATGGTCACAGGATGCTGTATACCACACTACCCATCAGTGGTACACGTATACAACTTGTACACATGCATGGCACTCAACTGGTAGTAGGTATAGCTTTATTCCTCAGCAAGGAGGTTGCAAAAGTTGGTTGCAGGGTGCCTGCTGGAGCTGGTGGTTACTGGAACTGGTGGTTGCAGGGTGCCTGCTGGAGATGGTGGTTGCAGGGTGTCTGCTGGAACTGGTGTTGCAGGGTGCCTGCTGGAGCTGGTGGTTGCAGGGTGTCTGCTGGAGCTGGTGGTTGCAGGGTGCCTGCTGGAGATGGTGGTTGCAGGGTGCCTGCTGGAGCTGGTGTTGCAGGGTGTCTGCTGGAGCTGGTGTTGCAGGGTGCCTGCTGGAACTGGTGTTGCAGGGTGCCTGCTGGAGCTGGTGGTTGCAGGGTGCCTGCTGGAGCTGGTGTTGCAGGGTGCCTGCTGGAGAGGGTATTGCAGGGTGCCTGCTGGAGCTGGTGGTTGCAGGGTGCCTGCTGGAGCTGGTGTTGCAGGGTGTCTGCTGGAGCTGGTGTTGCAGGGTGCCTGCTGGAGCTGGTGGTTGCAGGGTGCCCGCTGGAGCTGGTGGTTGCAGGGTGCCTGCTGGAGCTGGTGGTTACTGGAACTGGTGGTTGCAGGGTGCCTGCTAGAGATGGTGGTTGCAGGGTGTCTGCTGGAGCTGGTGGTTGCAGGGTGCCTGCTGGAGATGGTATTGCAGGGTGCCTGCTGGAGATGGTGGTTGCAGGGTGCCTGTTGGAGCTGGTGTTGCAGGGTGCCTGCTGGAGCTGGTGTTGCAGGGTGCCTGCTGGAACTGGTGTTGCAGGGTGCCTGCTGGAGCTGGTGGTTGCAGGGTGCCCGCTGGAGCTGGTGGTTGCAGGGTGCCTGCTGGAGCTGGTGGTTACTGGAACTGGTGGTTGCAGGGTGCCTGCTGGAGATGGTGGTTGCAGGGTGTCTGCTGGAACTGGTGTTGCAGGGTGCCTGCTGGAGCTGGTGGTTGCAGGGTGCCTGCTGGAGTTGGTGGTTGCAGGGTGCCTGCTGGAGCTGGTGTTGCAGGGTGCCTGCTGGAGCTGGTGTTGCAGGGTGCCTGCTGGAGCTGGTGTTGCAGGGTGCCTGCTGGAGCTGGTGTTGCAGGGTGCCTGCTGGAGTTGGTGGTTGCAGGGTGCCTGCTGGAGCTGGTGTTGCAGGGTGCCTGCTGGAGCTGGTGTTGCAGGGTGCCTGCTGGAGCTGGTGTTGCAGGGTGCCTGCTGGAGCTGGTGTTGCAGGGTGCCTGCTGGAGCTGGTGGTTGCAGGGTGCCTGCTGGAGCTGGTGTTGCAGGGTGCCTGCTGGCGCTGGTGGTTGCAGGGTGCCTGCTGGAGCTGGTGTTGCAGGGTGCCTGCTGGAGCTGGTGTTGCAGGGTGCCTGCTGGAGCTGGTGTTGCAGGGTGCCTGCTGGAGCTGGTGTTGCAGGGTGCCTGCTGGAGCTGGTGTTGCAGGGTGCCTGCTGGAGCTGGTGGTTGCAGGGTGCCTGCTGGAGCTGGTGTTGCAGGGTGCCTGCTGGAGCTGGTGGTTGCAGGGTGCCTGCTGGAGCTGGTGTTGCAGGGTGCCTGCTGGAGCTGGTGTTGCAGGGTGCCTGCTGGAGCTGGTGTTGCAGGGTGCCTGCTGGAGCTGGTGTTGCAGGGTGCCTGCTGGAGCTGGTGTTGCAGGGTGCCTGCTGGAGCTGGTGTTGCAGGGTGCCTGCTGGAACTGGTGTTGCAGGGTGCCTGCTGGAGATGGTGGTTTCAGGGCCCTTGATGAAACTGATGGTGGTAGTCAGCTGCTTTACTGGCACTGTTGATTGACCTGCTTCTGAGGTGGTGTCCTGCCGTAGGTCTGTAGATGTTACCTGGTTAGATGTAAGGTTAGATGTCTCTGGTGGTACCCACTCTACTATATCTTCAGGGAGATCACTCAGGATCTTTGGTTTCAGGAAGTTCTCCTTGTAAATGAAACAGGACTCATTGAGACATCCTGTAGGTTCTGTGGGGAGGTGTGTTGATGATGTAGTCAGTGGTATTGATTGGGGAGGGTTTTCTCTGCCTAATATATCGAGTTCTTGTATGTTATGTAATTGTTTCTTCTTTGTCTAGTCAAACATTTACGGAGTTGATCTCCTGTTGGATGTGTAGACCTTCCATCCTGATTCTGTCTGGTGCTTGTGATAAAGTGGAGAGTCTTGTTCTGGACACTTTGTAGCTGTAACACGTTGGAATTTGTTGTTAGTGACGTGGGCACACAAGGATAGCCAAGCAGGTTTTTATCATCTCCTGATTTGGGACGGGGCCCTGATGAAATCTATATAGTTTACTGTGATGTGTGAAGTAGAGTGGAGAAGTCCATCCATCTCGAATCCCAGGATATTATTTTGGTTTTTTGATAGTGATAGGTGTACCTATGATGGAGATACCTCCCTTGTTTACAACAGATGCTTCAAGACATCCAATGGTACTGATGAGGACCTTGTCAGGGTTGGTCATGATTCTCCATTTCTTCTCCCAGCTGGCAGGTCTTTGCAATTTCACATTCCTTTTCTCTATTGCCCTTACATATTCAGATATTTGGGAGTGGACTTGTCAGCAGATTGGTCTATGAAAGACAAGGCAAATCACAGAACTGACTAGGAGGGAAAAAACTGAGTGGTGCACTGACTGGTCTGTGGAGACAAAGAACATAATCCATGGAAGCAAAGAGAGGAATGCATGAGAGTATAGTTATACGAATGCTCTTATATGGGTGTGAAGCATGGGTAGTGAATGTTGCAACAAGGAGAAGGCTAGAGGTAGTGGAGATGTCATGTCTGAGAGCAATGTGTGGTATGAATATTATGGAGAGAATCCAAAGCATGGAGATTAGGAAGAGGTGCGAGGTTAATAAAAGTATTAACTAGACTAGAGGGTTGAGGAGGAGTTGTTGAGGTGGTTCAGACATTTAGAGACAATGGAATTAAACAGAATGACTTGGATGACATGTAATTCTGTAGTGGAAGGAAGGCGGGATAAGGGTCGGCCTAGGAAAAGCTGGAGGGAGAGGAGTAAAGGAGGTTTTGGGTGCAAAGGGCTTGGACTTCACCAAGCGTGCATGAGCATGTTAGGAGTAGAGACAAATGGTTTTAATGACTTTACAAGCTGTTGAGTGTGAGCAGGGTAATATTTCGTGGAGTGATTCAGGACAACTGGTTTGCCAGACTTGAGTCCTTGAGGTGGGAGTACAATGCCTGCACTCTAAAGAAGGGGTTTGGGATATTTGCTGTTTAGAGTGACATCTAGACTGTAGTATCTGTGCACCTCTGGCAAGACAGTGCTAGTGTGAATGATGGTTACAGCATTTCTTTTTATGGTCACCCTGCCTCAGTGGGAGACATCCAGCATGTTTCATATATATATATATACATACATATATATATATATATATATATATATATATATATATATATATATTACAGTGGACCCCCGCATAACGATCACCTCTGAATGCGACCAATTATGTAAGTGTATTTATTTATTTATGTAAGTGCGTTTGTGCGTGTATGTTTGGGGGTCTGAAATGGACTAATCTACTTCATAATATTCCTTATGGGAACAAATTCGGTCAGTACTGGCACCTGAACATACTTCTGGAGTGAAAAAATATCGTTAACCGGGGGTTCACTGTATATATATACAGTAGACCGTTATTCACGAGTTTATCTGGCACGATTTGAGTATAGCATGATTGAAGAATTGCTGTACAATTTTATGTAACATGTCATGTGATGAATTTAACACGGTTCAGTTTCCAGGAAGGTAAAAAAAACTTGTGTTTTCCTCAAGCGGCCACCTTGTTGTGGTTCAGCTGGGGAGATCTCCCGCCGTCCCCAGCCACCCCCGGACAACACCCCACCATCAACGTACTTCATACGTGTCCAGTCCAACTTCGCTGCTACAAGCTTGTGATTGTGAATTGTGTTTTTATCTTTTAACTTCTATATCTTGTATCTACCAAGCAATCATGACACCCAGTAGGCACACCAGTGTTGCTCAAAGTGGCAAGAAAAAGTGTAAATATTTAAGTCTTAGAATTAACGAAGGAAACAAAGATATTAGACAAGACATCCTGTGGCCATAATGAAGTGTTACTTTGTACACATAAAAAAAGGTAAACATACGTTTGTGTGACTGACTGACTTAGTGACTGATTGACTGTTTACTGAATGACTGATTGACTTGACTTACTGAATGGCTTGATTGAGTGAATGACAAAGTTAGACACTCCAGTACAACCATCAACTTCAGTACCGTAAAAGGACACAAGTGCAACTAATGTGACATTTATTGTGGCAACGTTTCGCTCTCCAGGAGCTTTATCAAGCCATTACCGTAATGGCTTGATAAAGCTCCTGGAGAGCGAAACGTTGCCACAATAAATGTCACATTAGTTGCACTTGTGTCCTTTTACTTTACATATTGTCGGTAATTCTACCAACTTTATTACAACTTCAGTACCAGAACCTCTACCATCCACCTCAGCCCAGTAGGACCACAACATAACTCTCCACTCTTCACAATCATCCACAAACACCAGCACCCACAATTTAAGGTAAGAAATACTACTATGTCTATTACATTTCTAGTCTTAAGTAGTAAAAACAAGATAATGCATCACAACAATGAACTACAATTACATATTCACTTTTATCTTTATAAGATGTGGAGGCCTAAAAAAAAAAAGTTGTTTGGCTTTTTTGGGTCTCCCAGGACTGTAACCCTATTTTTCTCATAAGTTCTTCAGTTCATCTAACACGGTGTTTTCAGGAACGTAACTAACTTGTTAAATAAAGGTCTACTGTATATATAATCTAAGCTGAACTAACATATTCTAAGATGACTTAAAAGTCATGTAAGCCGACCTTGTAAAACCCGTAAAGGAGAGAGAGAGAGAATGAGAGAGAATGAGAGAGAGAGTAATAGAGACAGAGAGCCACCATAAGCCCTCCACAACTCTCTCGTAAATCAAGCATTTTCACTTTTTATTTACTCTCTCGTGTGAACATATATTTACACTATCTTATTCCTCCTACTCTTCCTCCACCTCCTCCTACTCTTCCTCCACCTCCTCCTACTCTTCCTCCACCTCCTCCTACTCTTCCTCCACCTCCTCCTACTCTTCCTCCACCTCCTCCTACTCTTCCTCCACCTCCTCCTACTCTTCCTCCACCTCCTCCTACTCTTCCTCCATCCTCCTCCTACTCTTCCTCCACCTCCTCCTACTCTTCCTTCCACCTCCTCCTACTCTTCCTCCACCTCCTCCTACTCTTCCTCCACCTCCTCCTACTCTTCCTCCACCTCCTCCTACTCCTCCACCTCCACTCTTCCTCCCACCTCCTCCTACTCTTCCACCTCCTCCTACTCTTCCTCCACCTCCTCTTCCTCCACCTCCTCCTACACTCCTCCACCTCCTCCCACTCTTCCTCCACCTCCTCCTACTCTTCCTCCACCTCCTCCTACCCACTTCCTCCACCTCCTCCTACTCTTCCTCCACCTCCTCCTACCTCCTTCCTCCACCTCACCTTCCTCCATCCTCCACCTCCTCCACTCTTCCCTCCACCTCCTCCTCCTACTCACCTCCTCCTACTCTTCCTCCACCTCCTCCTACTCTTCCTCCACCTCCTCCTACTCCTTCCTCCTACCTCCTCCTCCACCTCCTTCCTCTCTTCCACCTCCTCCTACACTTCCTCCACCTCCTCCTACTCTTCCTCCCACCTCCTCCTACTCTTCCTCCACCTCCTCCTACTCTTCCTCCACCTCCTCCTACCTTCCTCCACCTCCTCCTACCTCTTCCTCCACCTCCTCCTCCACCTCCTTCCTCCTACCTCCTTCCTACCTCCTTCCTCACCTCCTCCTCCTACTCTTCCTCCACCTCCTCCTACTCTTCCTCCACCTCCTCCTACTCTTCCTCCCCACCTCCTCCTACTCTTCCTCCACCTCCTCCTACTCTTCCTCCACCTCCTCCTACTCTTCCACCTCCTCCTACTCTTCCTCCACCTCCTCCTACTCTTCCTCCACCTCCTCCTACTCCTTCCTCCACCTCCTCCTCACTCTTCCTACCACCTCCTCCTACTCTTCCTCCACCTCCTCCTACTCTTCCTCCACCTCCTCCTACTCTTCCTCCACCTCCTCCACTCTTCCTCCACCTCCTACACCTTCCTCCACCTCCTCCACTCTTCCTCCACCTCCTCCTACCTCCTTCCTCCACCTCCTTCCTACACCTCCTCCCCTACACTTCCTCCACCTCCTCCTACTCTTCCTCCACCTCCTCCTACACTTCCTCCACCTCCTCCTACTTCCTCCACCTCCTCCTACCTCTTCCTCCACCTCCTCCTACTCTTCCTCCACCTCCTCCTACCTTCCTCCTCCTCCACCTCCTCCTACCTTCCTTCCTCCACCTCCTCCTACTCTTCCTCCACCTCCTCCTACTCTTCCTCCACCTCCTCCACCTCTTCCTCCACCTCCTTCCTACTCTTCCATCCACCTCCTCCTCCTACTCTTCCTCCACCTCCTCCTACTCTTCCTCCACCTCCTCCTACTCTTCCTCCACCTCCTCCTACACTTCCTCCACCTCCTCCTACTCTTCCTCCACCTCCTCCTACTCTTCCTCCACCTCCTCCTACTCTTCCTCCACCTCCTCCTACTCTTCCTCCACCTCCTCCTACTCTTCCTCCACCTCCTCCTACTCTTCCTCCACCTCCTCCTACTCTTCCTCCACCTCCTCCTACTCTTCCTCCACCTCCTCCTACTCTTCCTCCACCTCCTCCTACACTTCCTCCACCTCCTCCTACTCTTCCTCCACCTCCTCCTACTCTTCCTCCACCTCCTCCTACACTTCCTCCACCTCCTCCTACTCTTCCTCCACCTCCTCCTACTCTTCCTCCACCTCCTCCTACTCTTCCTCCACCTCCTCCTAATCATCCACCACCTCCTCCTACTCTTCCCTCCTCCTACTCTTCCTCCACCTCCTCCTACTCTTCCTCCACCTCCTCCTACTCTTCCTCCACCTCCTCCTACTCTTCCTCCACCTCCTCCTACTCTTCCTCCACCTCCTCCTACTCTTCCTCCACCTCCTCCTACACTTCCTCCACCTCCTACTCTTCCTCCACCTCCTACACTTCCTCCACCTCCTCCTACTCTTCCTCCACCTCCTCCTACTCTTCCTCCACCTCCTCCTACACTTCCTCCACCTCCTACTCTTCCTCCACCTACACTTCCTCCATCTCCTACTCTTCCTCCACCTCCTCCTACTCTTCCTCCACCTCCTCCTACTCTTCCTCCACCTCCTCCTACTCTTCCTCCACCTCCTCCTACTCTTCCTCCACCTCCTCCTACTCTTCCTCCACCTCCTCCTACACTTCCTCCACCTCCTACTCTTCCTCCACCTCCTACACTTCCTCCATCTCCTACTCTTCCTCCACCTCCTCCTACTCTTCCTCCACCTCCTCCTACTCTTCCTCCACCTCCTCCTACACTTCCTCCACCTCCTACTCTTCCTCCACCTCCTACACTTCCTCCATCTCCTACTCTTCCTCCACCTCCTCCTACTCTTCCTCCACCTCCTCCTACCCTTCCTCCACCTCCTCCTACTCTTCCTCCACCTCCTCCTACTCTTCCTCCACCTCCTCCTACACTTCCTCCACCTCCTACTCTTCCTCCACCTCCTACACTTCCTCCATCTCCTACTCTTCCTCCACCTCCTCCTACTCTTCCTCCACCTCCTCCTACTCTTCCTCCACCTCCTCCTACACTTCCTCCACCTCCTACTCTTCCTCCACCTCCTACACTTCCTCCATCTCCTACTCTTCCTCCACCTCCTCCTACTCTTCCTCCACCTCCTCCTACTCTTCCTCCACCTCCTCCTACTCTTCCTCCACCTCCTCCTACTCTTCCTCCACCTCCTCCTACTCTTCCTCCACCTCCTCCTACACTTCCTCCACCTCCTACTCTTCCTCCACCTCCTCCTACTCTTCCTCCACCTCCTCCTACTCTTCCTCCACCTCCTCCTACTCTTCCTCTACCTCCTACTCTTCGTCCATCTACATTACTACCACCCTCCCCACATTACTACCACCCTCCCCACATTACTACCACCCTCCCCACATTACTACCACCCTCCCCACATTACTACCACCCTCCCCACATTACTACCACCCTCCCCACATTACTACCACCCTCCCCACATTACTACCACCCTCCCCACATTACTACCACCCTCCCCACATTACTACCACCCTCCACACATTACTACCACCCTCCCCACATTACTACCACCCTCCCCACATTACTACCACCCTCCCCACATTACTACCACCCTGCACACATTACTACCACCCTCCCCACATTACTACCACCCTCCACACATTACTACCACCCTCCCCACATTACAACCACCCTCCCCACATTACTACCACCCTCCCCACATTACTACCACCCTCCCCACATTACTACCACCCTCCCCACCTACCACCCTCCCCACATTACTACCATCCTCCCCACATTACTACCACCCTCCCCACATTACTACCACCCTCCACACATTACTACCACCCTCCCCACATTACTACCACCCTCCCCACATTACTACCACCCCTCCCCACATTACTACCACCCTCCCCACATTACTACCACCCTCCCCACATTACTACCACCCTCCCCACATTACTACCACCCTCCACACATTACTACCACCCTCCCCACATTACTACCACCCTCCCCACATTACTACCACCCTCCCCACATTACTACCACCCTCCCCACATTACTACCACCCTCCCCACATTACTACCACCCTCCACACATTACTACTACTACCCTCCCTGCATTACTACCACCCTCCCCACATTACTACTACTACCCTCCCCACATTACTACCACCCTCCACACATTACAACCACCCTCCCCACATTACTACTACTACCCTCCCTGCATTACTACCACCCTCCCATTACTACTACTACCCTCCCTGCATTACTACCACCCTCCCCACATTACTACCACCCTCCCCACATTACTACTACTACCCTCCCCACATTACTACCACCCTCCCCACATTACTACCACCCACCCCACAGTACTACTACTACCCTCCCCACATTACTACTACCACCCTCCCCACATTACTACCACCCTCCCCACATTACTACTACTACCCTCCCCACATTACTACCACCCTCCCCACATTACAACCACCCTCCCCACATTACTACTACTCCCCTCCCTGCATTACTACCACCCTCCCCACATTACTACTACTACCCTCCCTGCATTACTACCACCCTCCCCACATTACTACCACCCTCCCCACATTACTACCACCCTCCCCACATTACTACTACTACCCTCCCCACAATACTACCACCCACCCCACATTACAACCACCCTCCCCACATTACTACTACTACCCTCCCTGCATTACTACCACCCTCCCCACATTACTACTACTACCCTCCCTGCATTACTACCACCCTCCCCACATTACTACTACTACCCTCCCTGCATTACTACCACCCTCCCCACATTACTACCACCCTCCACACATTACTACCACCCTCCCCACATTACTACCACCCTCCCCACATTACTACCACCCTACACACATTACTACCACCCTCCCTGCATTACTACTACCCTCCCCACATTACAACCACCCTCCCCACATTACTACTACTACCCTCCCTGCATTACTACCACCCTCCCCACATTACTACCACCCTCCCCACATTACAACCACCCTTCCAACATTACTACTACTACCCTCCCTGCATTACTACCACCCTCCCCACATTACTACCACCCTCCCCACATTACTACCACCCTCCCCACATTACTACCACCCTCCACACATTACTACCACCCTCCCCACATTACTACCACCCTCCCCACATTACTACCACCCTCCCCACATTACTACCACCCTCCCCACATTACTACCACCCTCCACACATTACTACCACCCTCCTCACATTACTACCACCCTCCCCACATAACTACCACCCTCCCCACATTACTACCACCCTCCCCACATTACTACCACCCTCCACACATTACTACCACCCTCCCCACATTACTACCACCCTCCCCACATTACAACCACCCTCCCCACATTACTACCACCCTCCACACATTACTACCACCCTCCCCACATTACTACCACCCTCCCCACATTACTACCACCCTCCCCACATTACAACCACCCTCCCAACATTACAACCACCCTCCCCACATTACTACCACCCTCCACACATTACTACCACCCTCCCAACATTACTACCACCCTCCCCACATTACTACCACCCTCCCAACATTACTACCACCCTCCCCACATTACTACCACCCTCCCCACATTACTACCACCCTCCCCACATTACAACCACCCTCCCAACATTACAACCACCCTCCCCACATTACTACCACCCTCCACACATTACTACCACCCTCCCTGCATTACTACCACCCTCCCCACATTACTACCACCCTCCCTGCATTAGTACCACCCTCCCCACATTACTACCACCCTCCCTGCATTATAACCACCCTCCCCTCATTACTACCACCCTCCCCACATTACTACCACCCTCCCAACATTACTACCACCCTCCCCACATTACTACCACCCTCCCCACATTACTACCACCCTCCCTGCATTACTACCACCCTCCCCACATTACTACCACCCTCCCCACATTACTACCACCCTCCCTGCATTACAACCACCCTCCACACATTACTACCACCCTCCCAACATTACAACCACCCTCCCCACATTACTACCACCCTCCACACATTACTACCACCCTCCCTGCATTACTACCACCCTCCCCACATTACTACCACCCTCCCCACATTACTACCACCCTCCCCACATTACTACCTCCCTCCCCACATTACTACCACCCTCCCTGCATTACAACCACCCTCCACACATTACTACCACCCTCCCCACATTACTACCACCCTCCCCACATTACTACCACCCTCCCTGCATTAGTACCACCCTCCCCACATTACTACCACCCTCCCTGCATTATAACCACCCTCCCCTCATTACTACCACCCTCCCAACATTACTACCACCCTCCCCACATTACTACCACCCTCCCCACATTACTACCACCCTCCCTGCACATTACTACCACCCTCCCTCCACACATTACTACCACCCTCCCAACATTACAACCACCCTCCCCCACATTACTACCACCCTCCACACATTACTACCACCCTCCCTGCATTACTACCACCCTCCCCACATTACTACCACCCTCCCCACCTTACTACCACCCTCCCCACAGTACTACCTCCCTCCCCACATTACTACCACCCTCCCTGCATTATAACCACCCCACCCTCCCTCATTCCCCACATTACTACCACCCTCCCCACATTACTACCACCTACTCCCAACATTACTACCACCCCCTCCCATTACTACATTACTACCACCCTCCCCACATTACTACCACCCTCCCTGCATTACAACCACCTACCACCCTCCCCACATTACTACCACCCTCCCTGCATTACACATTACTACCACCCTCCCCACATCCCCACATACTACCACCCTCCCCACATCCTACTACCACCCTCCCCCACATGCATTACAACCACCCTCCACACATTACTACCACCCTCCCCACACACCACCCTCCCCACATTACAACCACCCCCTCCCCACATTACTACCACCCTCCACACATTACTACCACCCTCCCTGCATTACTACATTACTACCCCCTCCCCACATTACTACCACCCTCCCCACATTACTACCACCCTCCCCATTACATCCACACATTACTACCTCCCTCCCCCCTCCCCACATTACTACCACCCTCCACACATTACTACCACCCTCCCTGCATTACAACCCTCCCCACCCCACCCTCCCCACATTACTACCACCCTCCCCACATTACTACCTCCCTCCCCACATTACTACCACCCTCCCTGCATTACAACCACCCTCCACACATTACTACCACCCTTCCCACATTACTACCACCCTCCACACATTACTACCACCCTCCCTGCATTACAACCACCCTCCACACATTACTACCACCCTCCCAACATTACAACCACCCTCCCCACATTACTACCACCCTCCACACATTACTACCACCCTCCCTGCATTACTACCACCCTCCCCACATTACTACCACCCTCCCCACATTACTACCACCCTCCCCACATTACTACCTCCCTCCCCACATTACTACCACCCTCCCTGCATTACAACCACCCTCCACACATTACTACCACCCTCCCCACATTACTACCACCCTCCACACATTACTACCACCCTCCCTGCATTACTACCACCCTCCCCACATTACTACCACCCTCCCTGCATTACAACCACCCTCCCCACATTACTACCACCCTCCCCACATTACTACCACCCTCCCAACATTACTACCACCCTCCCCACATTACTACCACCCTCCCTGCATTACTACCACCCTCCCCACATTACTACCACCCTCCCTGCATTACAACCACCCTCCCCACATTACTACCACCCTCCCCACATTACTACCACCCTCCCCACATTACTACCACCCTCCCCACATTACTACCAGCCTCCCTACATTACTACCACCCTCCCTACATTACTACCACCCTCCCCACATTACTACCACCCTCCCTGCATTACTACCACCCTCCCTACATTACTACCACCCTCCCCACATTACTACCAGCCTCCCCACATTACTACCACCCTCCCTGCATTACTACCACCCTCCCCACATTACTACCACCCTCCCCACATTACTACCAGCCTCCCCACATTACTACCACCCTCCCTACATTACTACCACCCTCCCCACATTACTACCACCCTCCCCACATTACTACCACCCTCCCCACATTACTACCACCCTCCCCACATTACTACCACCCTCCCCACATTACTACCACCCTCCCCACATTACTACCACCCTCCCCACATTACTACCAGCCTCCCTACATTACTACCACCCTCCCTACATTACTACCACCCTCCCCACATTACTACCAGCCTCCCTACATTACTACCACCCTCCCTACATTACTACCACCTTACCCACATTATTACCACCCTCCCTACGCTCCTATCACCCTCCCTCTGTTCTTACCACCTACCCTACGTTCCTACCATCCTGGGTACATTCCTTTCACACTCGCGACATTTTTACAAACCTCCCTAAGTTTCCACTACCCTCCCTACGTTCCTACTACCCTCCCTACGTTCCTACTACCCTCCCAACGTTTCCTGCTACCCTCCCTACCTTCCTGCTACCCTCCTTACCTTCCTACTACCCTCCCTACGGTCCTGCTACCCACCCTACGCTCCTGCTACCCTACTTGCCTTCCTACTACCCTCCCTACGTTCCTTACCTTTCTACTACCCTCCCTACGTTCCTGCTACCCTCCCTACGTTTCTGCTACCATCCCTACGTTCCTACTTCCCACCCTACGTTCCTGCTACCCTCCCGACTTTCCAGCTACCCTTCCTACATTCCTGCTACCCTCCTTACCTTCTTACAGCCCTCCCTACCTTACTACTACCCTTCCTACGTTCCTGCTACCCTCCCTACGTTCCTGGTACCCTCCTTGCCTTCCTGTTACCCTCCCTACGTTCGTGCTACCCTCCTTACCTTCCTACTACCCTCTCTACGTTCCTGCTACCCTCCCTACGATCCTGCTACCCTCTCTACGTTCCTGCTACCCTCTCTACGTTCCTACTACCCTCCCTACGTTCCTGCTACCCTCCTTACCTTCCTACTACCCTACGTTCCTGCTACCCTCCCTACGTATCTACTACCCTCCCTACGTTCCTGCTACCCTCCCTACGTTCCTACTACCCTCCCTAAGTTCCTACATCCCTCCCTACGTTTCTGCTACCCTCCCTACGTTCCTGCTACCCTCACTACGTTATTGCTACCCTCCCTATGCTCCTGTTATCCTCCCTACCTTCTTACTACCCTCCCTAAGTTCCTACTACCCTCCCTAAGTTCCTACATCCCTCCCTACGTTTCTGCTACCCTTCCTACCTTCCTATTACCCTCACTACGTTATTGCTACCCTCCCTATGCTCCTGTTATCCTCCCTACCTTCTTACTACCCTCCCTAAGTTCCTGATACCCTCCCTACGTTCCTACCACCCTCCCTATGTTCCTGCTAGCCCCCTACGTTCTTGCTACCCTCCCTACGTTCCTGCTACCCTCCCAACCTTCCTACAACCCTCCCTACGTTCCTACAACCCTCCCTACGTTCCTTCTACCCTCCCTACGTTCTTACTACCCTCACTACGTTCCTACCACCCTCCCTACGTTCCTACTACCCTCCCTACGTTCCTACCACCCTACGTTCCTACCACCCTCCCTACGTTCCTGCTACCCTCCCTACATTCCTGCTACCCTCCCTACGTTCCTGCTGCCCTCCCTACGTTCCTGCTACTCTCCCTACGTATCCACTACCCTCCCTACGTTCCTGCTACCCTCCTTACGTTTCTGCTACCCTCCCTACATTCCTGCTACCCTCCCTACCTTCCTATTACCCTCCCTACGTTACTGCTACCCTCCCTACCTTCCTACTACCCTCCCTACCTTCTTGCTACCCTCCCTACGTTCCTGCTACCCTACGTTCCTACCACCCTCCCTACGTTCCTACTACCCTCCCTACGTTCCTACCACCCTCCCTATGTTCCTACCACCGTCCCTTCGTTCCTAGCACCCTCCCTACGTTCCCAGCACCCTCCCTACGTTCCTAGCATCCTCCCTACGTTCCTACCATCCTCCCTACGTTCCTACCACCCTCCCTATGTTCCTACAACCCTCCCTACGTTCCTACCATTCTCCCTACGTTCCTACCACCCTCCCTACGTTCCTATCACCCTCCCTACGTTCCTACCACCCTCCCTACGTTCCTACCATCCTCCCTACGTTCCAACCACCCTCCCTACGTTCCTACCACCCTCCCTACGTTCCTACCATCCTCCCTACGTTCCTACCACGCTCCCTACGTTCCTATCACCCTTCCTACGTTCCTACCACCCTCCCTACGTACCACCCTCCCTACGTTCCTACCACCCTCCCTATGTTCCTACCACCCTCCCTTCGTTCCTAGCACCCTCCCTACGTTCCCAGCACCCTCCCTACGTTCCTAGCATCCTCCCTACCATCCTACCTACGTTCCTACCACCCTCCCTATGTTCCTACAACCCTCCCTACGTTCCTACCATTCTCCCTACGTTCCTACCACCCTCCCTACGTTCCTATCACCCTCCCTACGTTCCTACCACCCTCCCTACGTTCCTACCATCCTCCCTACGTTCGAACCACCCTCCCTACGTTCCTACCACCCTCCCTACGTTCCTACCATCCTCCCTACGTTCCTACCACCCTCCCTACGTTCCTATCACCCTTCCTACGTTCCTACCACCCTCCCTACGTACCACCCTCCCTACGTTCCTACCACCCTCCCTATGTTCCTACCACCCTCCCTTCGTTCCTAGCACCCTCCCTACGTTCCCAGCACCCTCCCTACGTTCCTAGCATCCTCCCTACGTTCCTACCATCCTCCCTACGTTCCTACCACCCTCCCTATGTTCCTACAACCCTCCCTACGTTCCTACCATTCTCCCTACGTTCCTACCACCCTCCCTACGTTCCTATCACCCTCCCTACGTTCCTACCACCCTCCCTACGTTCCTACCATCCTCCCTACGTTCCAACCACCCTCCCTACGTTCCTACCACCCTCCCTACGTTCCTACCATCCTCCCTACGTTCCTACCACCCTCCCTACGTTCCTATCACCCTTCCTACGTTCCTACCACCCTCCCTACGTTCCTACCACCCTCCCTATGTTCCTACCACCCTCCCTTCGTTCCTAGCACCCTCCCTACGTTCCCAGCACCCTCCCTACGTTCCTAGCATCCTCCCTACGTTCCTACCATCCTCCCTACGTTCCTACCACCCTCCCTATGTTCCTACAACCCTCCCTACGTTCCTACCATTCTCCCTACGTTCCTACCACCCTCCCTACGTTCCTATCACCCTCCCTACGTTCCTACCATCCTCCCTACGTTCCAACCACCCTCCCTACGTTCCTACCACCCTCCCTACGTTCCTACCATCCTCCCTACGTTCCTACCACCCTCCCTACGTTCCTATCACCCTTCCTACGTTCCTACCACCCTCCCTACGTACCACCCTCCCTACGTTCCTACCATCCTCCCTACGCTCCTACCACCTTCCCTACGTTCCTGCCACCCTCCCTACGTTCTTAGCACCCTCCCTACGTTCCTACCACCCTCCCTACGTTCCTACCATCCTCCCTACGTTCCTACCACCCTCCCTACGTTCCTACCACCCTACGTTCCTATTACCCTCCCTACGCTCCTACCACCCTCCCTACGTTCCTACCACCCTACGTTCCTACCACCCTCCCTACGTTCCTGCCACCCTCCCTACGTTCCTACCACCCTCCCTACGTTCCTATTACCCTCCCTACGTTCCTACCACCCTCCGCACGTTCCTACCACCCTCCGTACATCTCCCCTCCCTCCCACCCTGCCCTCTAGCGCCAGCACCGACCTTCCCTCCAATATGTCTGGCGCCAACCTTCCCTCCCTCCAATTCGTCTGGCGCCAGTCTTCCCCCCCTCCCTCCCCCCCCTCCCTCCCCCCCCCCCACAATGGCCGGAGTTGAAACAAATTGAAACATTAATTTCCAGCGGTTACAATTTTTAAGGAAAAAGTTAACCACATTGCAGATAAAAGGACGAACGTATTTGAAAGTGTCCGAAAATTTGAGAAAATTCCGAAAATTTGAGAAAATTCAAGAAAATGAGCAAAAAAAATTTGGAAAAAGAAAAATCACAGATGTACGAAGCTGTGGGAAAATATTAGTAAAAGAAAAAAAAAATACAAAAACTTGAAAAATATACGAAAAATCTGGAAATTATACAAAAAATCTGGAAATTATACGAAAAATCTGGAAATTATACGAAAATTCTGGAAATTATACGAAAAATATATGTAAGTGGATACTAGAAAAAAAATTAACAATATTAATTAAAGCCGAATTATATCGTTTAACAGACAGAAAGGAACCTGTTTAAACAGGAGTTGGAGGCACCGATCTGTTTTACAGATAACAGAAGCCAAGACCTACTGTTTTAACAACAGAAGCCAAGACCTACTGTTTTAACAACAGAAGCCAAGACCTATTGTTTCAAACAACAGAAGCCGTCTTAAGACCTACTCTTTTTAAACAACAAAAACCAATACCTACTGTTTTAAACAACAGAAGCCAAGACCTACTGTTTTAAACAACAGAAGCCAAGACCTACTGTTTTAAACAACAGAAGCCAAGACCTACTGTTTTAAACAACAGAAGCCAAGACCTACTGTTTTAAACAACAGAAGCCAAGACCTACTGTTTTAAACAACAGAAGCCAAGACCTACTGTTTTAAACAACAGAAGCCAAGACCTACTGTTTTAAACAACAGAAGCCAAGACCTACTGTTTTAAACAACAGAAGCCAAGACCTACTGTTTTAAACAACAGAAGCCAAGACCTACTGTTTTAAACAACAGAAGCCAAGACCTACTGTTTCAAACAACAGAAGCCAAGACCTACTCTTTTTAAACAACAGAAACCAATACCTACTGTTTTAAACAGAAACCAATACCTACTGTTTTAAACAGAAACCAATACCTACTGTTTTAAACAGAAACCAATACCTACTGTTTTAAACAGAAACCAATACCTACTGTTTTAAACAGAAACCAATACCTACTGTTTTAAACAGAAACCAATACCTACTGTTTTAAACAACAGAAGTCAGAGAACCCAACAGGAGTAGAAGTAAAAATTAGATCTTTTGATATCAGACAGTTATTCTGGTCTTGTAGGAGAGTGACCCCCGGCTGTCAAGACCCCCGGCTGTCAAGACCCCCGGCTGTCAAGACCCCCGGCTGTCAAGACCCCCGGCTGTCAAGACCCCTGGTTGTCTTCAAGACCCCTACCCCCGGCTGTCAAGACCCCTGGTTGTCTTCAAGACCCCTGGCTGTCAAGACCCCTGGTTGTCTTCAAGACCCCTGGTTGTCTTCAAGACCCCTGGTTGTCTTCAAGACCCCTGGTTGTCTTCAAGACCCCTGGTTGTCTTCAAGACCCCTGGTTGTCTTCAAGACCCCTGGTTGTCTTCAAGACCCCTGGTTGTCTTCAAGACCCCTGGTTGTCTTCAAGACCCCTGGTTGTCTTCAAGACACCTGGTTGCCTTCAAGACACCTGGATATTAAATCCCCTCGCTGTCTTTAAGACCCCTGACTATCAAGACCCCTGGTTGTCTTCAAGACCCCTGGCTGTCTTCAAGACCCCTGGCTGTCTTCAAGACTCCTGGTTGTCTTCAAGACCCCTGGCTGTCTTCAAGACCCCTGGCTGTCTTCAAGACCCCTGACTATCATCAAGTCTCCTGGCTGTCTTCAAGACCCCTGACTATCAAGTCCCCTGGCTGTCTTCAAGACCCCTGACTGTCTTCAAGACTCCTGGTTGTCTTCAAGACCCCTGGCTGTCTTCAAGACCCCTGGCTGTCTTCAAGACACCTGGATATCAAATCCCCTGGCTGTCTTCAAGACCCCTGACTATCATCAAGTCTCCTGGTTGTCTTCAAGACCCCTGGCTGTCTTCAAGACCCCTGGCTGTCTTCAAGACTCCTGGGTGTCTTCAAGACCCCTGGCTGTCTTCAAGACTCCTGGGTGTCTTCAAGACCCCTGGCTGTCTTCAAAACACCTGGGTGTCAAGACCCCTGGTTGTCTTCAAGACCCCTGGCTGTCTTCAAGACCCCTGGTTGTCTTCAAGACCCCTGACTATCATCAAGACCCCTGGCTGTCTTCAAGACCCCTGACTATCATCAAGACCCCTGGCTGTCTTCAAGACCCCTGACTATCATCAAAACCCCTGGCTGTCTTTAAGAAGGCACTGGACAGACACACAGTACCTGACCAGCCGGGCTGTGGTTCCTTCGTTGGTTTACGTGAGGCCAGCAGTAAGAACCTGGTTGATCAGGCTGTGATGCAACACGAGGTCTGGTCACGGACAGGGCCGCGGGGGCGCTGACCCCCGGAACACCCTCCAGGCAGGGTGCTCCCTGGCTTGCTCACTCATTTAGTTTTAAGTGGCTCTACGAGGATTTGAAATAAGACTCAAGTCTTTGCTGTGATTGGACTCACTTAATCGTGGTTGTAAGGGTCGAGTCACAGCTCTCTTCACTGGTCGCTACGTCACTCTTCATGCTCCATGAGCTTTATCATACCTCTTCTTAAAGCTATGTATCGATCCTGCCTCCACTACATCACTTGCTAGGCTATTCCACGTCCTGACAACTCTGTGACTGAAGAAATACTACCTAACATCCCTGTGACTCATCTGAGTCTTCAACTTCCAAATGTGACCCCTTGTTACTGTGTCCCATCTGTGTGTGTGTGTGTGTGTGTGTGTGTGTTGTGGTTGCACGATTCATAGCTCCTACTGGGTCACTCTCCCTGCACTATGTACCTTTGGTTGCAACTTTATCATACCTTTGGAGTCGATTCATAGCTCCTGGCCCCGCCTCTTCTCTGGTCGCTACTGGGTCACTCTCCCTGCACTATGAACTTTATCATACCTTTGCTTAAAGCTGTGAATGGATCCTGTGTGTGTGTGTGTGTGTGTGTGTGTGTGTGTGTGTGTGTGTGTGTGTGTGTGTGTGTGTGTGTGTGTACAGAGGCTGGTGGTAGCGACTTGATGGGAATTCCTTAATAAGATTTAAATTCTTTTTACGGGAGACAGCCCGAGAGAGAGGAGAGGAAGGAGAACAGGGGGGAGAGAGAGAGAGAGAAGGAGAACAAGGGGGTGGGGAGAGAGAGAGAGAGAGAGAGAGAGAGAGTTTAGAGAGAGAGAGAGAGAGAGAGAGAGAGAGAGAGAGAGAGAGAGAGAGAGAGAGAGAGAGAGAGAGAGAGAGAGGAGAGGGAGGAGAACAGGGGAGAGAGAGAGAGAGGCAAGAGACTGCAAAGAAAAAGTAGACAGGGACAAAGAAGATGCAGGAGTAAGAAGCAACAAGCCGCAGAACTATCAGTAGAGAAAGTCAACGTCCAGTAGCCACATCAACAACCCATTTTTGACATACTATAAGAGCTCTTAAGAACATAACAGCAGGAGCACTCCAGAAGGCCTACTGGCCCACACAAGCCAGATCCTACTGGTGATAAATGGTATAAATACCCACACCATGGGGAAACAATATAATGCTATCTTTCACTGACAACGTTTCGCCCACACAGCGGACTTCATCAAGTCGCAAACAGAAGTGCCTGGTAAAAACTACCAGAATATATACAGTGTGGAGAGTCAGGTGGAGAATGTTGGGCAGGATGTGTCTGAGATGGTACTGCACGGTGCAGGCCAGAATGTTGGGCAGGTTGTGTCTGAGATGGTAGGCCAGAATGCAGGTTGTGTCTGAGTGCAGGCAGAGAATGTTGGGCAGGTTGTGTCTGAGTTGGTACTGGACGGTGCTGGGGAGAATTTTGGGCAGGTTGTGTCTGAGATGGTACTGCACGGTGCAGGCCAGAATGTTGGGTAGGTTGTGTCTGAGATGGTACTGCACGGCGCAGGCCAGAATGTTGGGTAGGTTGTGTCTGAGATGGTACTGCACGGTGCAGGCCAGAATGTTGGGTAGGTTGTGTCTGAGATGGTACTGCACGGCGCAGGCCAGAATGTTGGGTAGGTTGTGTCTGAGATGGTACTGCACGGTGCAGGCCAGAATGTTGGGTAGGTTGTGTCTGAGATGGTACTGCACGGCGCAGGCCAGAATGTTGGGTAGGTTGTGTCTGAGATGGTACTGCACGGTGCAGGCCAGAATGTTGGGCAGGTTGTGTCTGAGATGGTACTGCACGGTGCAGGCGAGAATGTTGGGTAGGTTGTGTCTGAGATGGTACTGCACGGTGCAGGCCAGAATGTTGGGTAGGTTGTGTCTGAGATGGTACTGCACGGCGCAGGCCAGAATGTTGGGTAGGTTGTGTCTGAGATGGTACTGCACGGTGCAGGCCAGAATGTTGGGTAGGTTGTGTCTGAGATGGTACTGCACGGCGCAGGCCAGAATGTTGGGTAGGTTGTGTCTGAGATGGTACTGCACGGTGCAGGCCAGAATGTTGGGCAGGTTGTGTCTGAGATGGTACTGCACGGTGCAGGCGAGAATGTTGGGCAGGTTGTGTCTGAGATGGTACTGCACGGTGCAGGCCAGAATGTTGGGCAGGTTGTGTCTGAGATGGTACTGCACGGTGCAGGCCAGAATGTTGGGTAGGTTGTGTCTGAGATGGTACTGCACGGCGCAGGCCAGAATGTTGGGTAGGTTGTGTCTGAGATGGTACTGCACGGTGCAGGCCAGAATGTTGGGCAGGTTGTGTCTGAGATGGTACTGCACGGTGCAGGCGAGAATGTTGGGCAGGTTGTGTCTGAGATGGTACTGCACGGTGCAGGCCAGAATGTTGGGCAGGTTGTGTCTGAGATGGTACTGCACGGTGCAGGCCAGAATGTTGGGCAGGTTGTGTCTGAGATGGTACTGCACGGTGCAGGCCAGAATGTTGGGCAGGTTGTGTCTGAGATGGTACTGCACGGTGCAGGCCAGAATGTGGGGCAGGTTGTGTCTGAGATGGTACTGCACGGTGCAGGCCAGAATGTTGGGTAGGTTGTGTCTGAGATGGTACTGCACGGTGCAGGCCAGAATGTTGGGTAGGTTGTGTCTGAGATGGTACTGCACGGTGCAGGCCAGAATGTTGGGCAGGTTGTGTCTGAGATTGTACTGCACGGTGCAGGCCCGAATGTTGGGTAGGTTGCGTCTGAGATGGTACTGCACGGTGCAGGCTAGAATATTGTAAAGATTGTGTCTGAGATGGTACTGCACGGTGCAGGCCCGAATGTTGGGTAGGTTGCGTCTGAGATGGTACTGCACGGTGCAGGCGAGAATATTGTAAAGGTTGTGTCTGAGATGGTACTGCACGGTGCAGGCGAGAATATTGTAAAGATTGTGTCTGAGATGGTACTGCACCGTGTAGGCCAGAATGTTGGGTAGTTTGTTTCTCACATGGTACTGCACGGTGCAGGCGAGAATGTTGTGAAGGTTGTGTCTGAGATGGTACTGCACGGTGCAGGCCAGAATGTTGGGGAGGTTGTGGCTGAGATGGTACTGCAAGGTGCAGGCCAGAATGCTGGGTGGGTTGTGTCTGAGATGGTACTGCACGGTGCAGGCCAGAATGCTGGGTGGGTTGTGGCTGAGATGGTACTGCACGGTGCAGGGCAGAATGATGGGTGGGTTTTGTCTGAGAGGGTACTGCACGGTGCAGGCCAGAATGTTGGGTAGGTTGTGTCTGAGATGGTACTGCACGGTGCAGGCCAGAATGTTGGTTAGGTTGTGTCTCAGATGCTACTGCACGGGGCAGGCGAGAATATTGTAAAGGTTGTGTCTGAGATGGTACTGCACGGTGCAGGCGAGAATATTGTAAAGGTTGTGTCTGAGATGGTACTGCACCGTGTAGGCCAGAATGTTGGGCAGGTTGTGTCTTAGATGATACTGCATGGTGCAGGCCAGAATGTTGGGTAGGTTGTGCCTGAGATGATACTGCACGGTGCAGGCCAGAATGTTGGGCAGGTTGTGGCTGAGATGGTACTGCACGGTGCAGGCCAGAATGCTGGGTGGGTTGTGTCTGAGATGGTACTGCACGGTGCAGGCCAGAATGTTCGGTAGGTTGTGTCTCATATGGTGCTACACGGTGCAGGCCAGAATGATGGGTAAGTTGTGTCTGAGATGGTACTGCACGGTACAGGCCAGAACGTTGGGTAACTTGTGTCTGAGATGGTACTGCACGGTGCAGGCCAGAATGTTGGGTAGGTTGTGTCTGAGATGGTACTGCACCGTGCAGGCCAGAATGTTGGGTGGGTTGTGTCTGAGATGGTATTGCACGGTGCAGGCCATAATGTTGGTGGGTTGTGTCTGAGATGGTACTGCACGGTGCTGGCCAGAATGTTGGGTAGGTTGTGTCTGAGATGGTACTGCACGGTGCAGGCCAGAATGTCGGGCAGGTTGAGTCTGAGATAGTACTGCACGGTGCAGGCCAGAATGTTGGGTGGGTTGTCTCAGATGGTACTGCACGGTACAGGCCATAATGTTGGGTGGGTTGTGTCTGAGATGGTACTGCACTGTGCAGGCCAGAATGTTGGGCAGGTTGTGCCTGAGATGGTACTGCACGGTACAGGCAAGAATGTTGGGTGGGTTGTGTCTGAGATGGTACTGCACGGTGCAGGCCAGAATGTTGGGTGGGTTTTGTCTGAGATGGTACTGCACGGTGCAGGCCAGAATGTTGGGTAGGATGTGTCTGAGATGGTACTGCACGGTGCAGGCCAGAACGTTGGGTAGGTTGTGTCTGAGATGGTACTGCACGGTGCAGGCCAGAATGTTGGGTAGGTTGTGTCTCACATGGTACTGCACCGTGCAGGATAGAATGTTGGGTGGGTTGTGTCTGAGATGGTACTGCAAGGTGCAGGCCACAATGTTGGGTGGGTTGTGTCTGAGATGGTACTGCACGGTGCAGGCCAGAATGTTGGGTGGGTTGTGTCTGAGATGGTACTGCAAGGTGCAGGCCAGAATGTTAGGTAGGTTGTGTCTGAGATGGTACTGCAGTGCAGGCCAGAATGTTAGGTAGGTTGTGCCTGACATGGTACTGCACGGTGCAGGCAAGAATGTTGGGAAGGTTGTGTCTGACATGGTACTGCACCGTGCAGGCCAGAATGTTGGGTGGGTTGTGTCTGAGATGGTACTGCACGGTGCAGGCCAGAATGTTGGGCAGGTTGTGTCGGAAATAGTGCTGCACAGTGCAGGCCAGAATGTTGGGTTGGTTGTGTCTGAGATGGTACTGCACGGTGCAGGCCAGAATGTTGGGTAGGTTGTCTGAGATGGTACTGCACGGTGCAGGATAGAATGTTGGGTAGGTTGTATGAGATGGTACTGCACGGTGCAGGCCACAATGTAGGGTGGGTTGCGTCTGAGATGGTACTGCACGGTGCAGGCCCGAATGTTGGTTGAGTTGTGTCTGAGATGGTACTACACGCTGCAGGCCAGAATGTAGGGTAGGTTGTGTTTGAGATGGTACTCCACCGTGCAGGCCAGGATGTTGGGTGGGTTATGTCTGAGATGGTACTGCACCGTGCAGGCCAGGATGTTGGGTGGGTTGTGTCTGAGATGGTACTGCACGGTGCAGGCCAGAATGTTGGGTAGGTTGTGTCTGAGATGGCACTGCACGGTGCAGGCCAGAATGTTGCGTAGGTTGTGTCTGAGATGGTACTGCACGGTGCAGGACAGAATGTTGGATAGGTTGTGTCTGAGATGGTACTGCACGTTGTAGGCCAGAATGTTCGGTAGGTTGTGTCTGAGATGGTACTGCACGGAGCAGGCGAGAACGTTGGGTAGGTTATGTCTGAGATGGTGCTGCACGGTGTAGGCCAGAATGTTGGGTAGGTTGTGTCTGAGATGGTACTGCACGGTGTAGGCCAGAATGTTGGGCAGGTTGTGACTGAGATGGTACTGCACCGTGCAGGCCAGAATGTTGGGTGGGATGTCTCAGATGGTACTGCACGGTGCAGGCCAGAATGTTGGGTAGGTTGTGTCTGAGATGGTAGTGCACCATGCAGGCGAGAATGTTGGGCAGGTTGTGTCTGAGATGGTACTGCACGGTGCAGGCCAGAATGTTGGGTGGGTTTTGTCTGAGATGGTACTGCACGGTGCAGGCCAGAGTGTTGGGTAGGATGTGTCTGAGATGGTACTGCACGGTGCAGGCCAGAATGTTGGGTAGGTTGTGTCTGAGATGGTACTGCACGGTGCAGGCCAGAATGTTGGGTAGGTTGTGTCTGAGATGGTACTGCACGGTGCAGGCCAGAATGTTGGGTAGGTTGTGTCTGAGATGGTACTGCACGGTGCAGGCCAGAATGTTGGGTAGGTTGTGTCTGAGATGGTACTGCACGGTGCAGGCCAGAATGTCGGGCAGGTTGTGTCTGAGATGGTACTGCATGGTGCAGGCCAGAATGTTGGGTAGGTTGTGTCTGAGATGGTACTGCACGGTACAGGACAGAAAGTTGGGTAGGTTGTATCTGACATGGTACTGCACCGTACAGGCCAGAATGTTGGGTAGGTTGTGTCTGAGATGGTACTGCACGGTGCAGGCCAGAATGTTCTGTAGGTTGTGTCTGAGATGGTACTGCACGGTGCAGGCCAGAATGTTGGGTAGGTTGTGTCTGAGATGGTACTGCACGGTACAGGCCAGAACGTTGGGTAGGTTGTATCTGAGATGGTACTGCACCGTGCAGGCCAGAATGTTGGGTAGGTTGTCTGACATGGTACTGCACGGTACAGGCCAGAATGTTGGGTGGGTTGTGTCTGAGATGGTACTGCACGGTGCAGGCCAGAATGTTCTGTAGGTTGTGTCTGAGATGGTACTGCACGGTGCAGGCCAGAATGTTGGGTGGGTTGTGTCTGAGATGGTACTGCACGGTGCAGGCCAGAATGTTGGGTGGGTTGTGTCTGAGATGGTACTGCACGGTGCAGGCCAGAATGTTCTGTAGGTTGTGTCTGAGATGGTACTGCACGGTGCAGGCCAGAATGTTGGGAGGGTTGTGTCTGAGATGGTACTGCACGGTGCAGGCCAGAATGTTGGGTAGGTTGTGTCTGAGATGGTACTGCACGGTGCAGGCCAGAATGTTGGGTAGGTTGTGTCTGAGATGGTACTGCACGGTGCAGGCCACAATGTTGGGCAGGTTGTGTCTGAGATGGTACTGCAGCGTGCAGGCCAGAATGTTTGGTGGGTTTTGTCTGAGATGGTACTGCACGGTGCAGGCCACAATGTTGGGCAGGTTGTGTCTGAGATGGTACTGCACCGTGCAGCCCAGAATGCTCGGTAGGTTGTGCCTGAGATGGTACTGCACGGTGCAGGCCAGAATGTTCAGTAGGTTGTGTCTAAGATGGTACTGCACGGTGCAGGCCAGAATGTTGGGTGGGTTTTGTCTGAGATGGTACAGCACGGTGCAGGCCAGAATGTTGGGTGGGTTTTGTCTGAGATGGTACTGCACGGTGCAGGCCAGAATGTTGGGTGAGTTTTGTCTGAGATGGTACTGCACCGCGCAGGCCAGAATGTTGGGTGGGTTTTGTGAGATGGTACTGCGCGGTGCAGGCCAGAATGTTGGATGGGTTTTGTCTGAGATGGTCTTGCACGGTGCAGGCCAGAATGTTGGGTAGGTTGTGTCTGAGATGGTACTGCACGGTGCAGGCCAGAATGTTGGGTGGGTTTTGTCTGAGATGGTACTGCACGGTGCAGACCAGAATGTTTGGTGGGTTTTGTCTGAGATGGTACTGCACGGTGCAGGCCAGAATGTTGGGCAGGTTGTGTCTGAGATGGTACGGCACGGTGCAGGCCAGAATGTTGGGCAGGTTGTGTCTGAGATGGTACTGCACGGTGCAGGCCAGAATGTTGAGAAGGTTGTGTCTGAGATGGTACTGCACGGTGCACGCCAGAATGTTGGGCAGGTTGTGTCTGAGATGGTACTGCACGGTGCAGGCCAGAATGTTGGGTGGGTTTTGTCTGAGATGGTACTGCACGGTGCAGGCCAGAATGTTGGGCGAGTTTTGTCTGAGATGGTACTGCACGGTGCAGGCCAGAATGTTGGGTGGGTTTTGATTGAGATGGTACTGCACGGTGCAGGCCAGAATGTTGGGTAGGTTGTGTCTGAGATGGTACTGCACAGTGCAGGCCAGAATGTTGGGTGGGTTTTGTCTGAGATGAAACTGCACGGTGCAGGCCAGAAAGTTGGGTGGGTTTTGTCTGAGATGGTACTGCACGGTGCAGGCCAGAATGTTGGGTGGGTTTTGTCTGAGATGGTACTGCACGGTGCAGGCCAGAATGTTGGGTAGGTTGTGTCTGAGATGGTACTGCACGGTGCAGGCCAGAATGTTGGGTAGGTTGTGTCTGAGATGGTACTGCACGGTGCAGGCCAGAATGTTCGGTAGGTTGTGTCTTAGATGGTACTGCACGGTGCAGGCCAGAATGTTGAGAAGGTTGTGTCTGAGATGGTACTGCACGGTGCAGGCCAGAATGTTCGGTAGGTTGTGTCTGAGATGGTACTGCACGGTGCAGGCCAGAATGTTCGGTAGGCTGTGTCTTAGATGGTACTGCACGGTGCAGGCCAAAATGTTGGGTAGGTTGTGTCTGAGATGGTACTGCACGGTGCAGGCCAGAATGTTGGGTAGGTTGTGTCTGAGATGGTACTGCACGGAGCAGGCGAGAACGTTGGGTAGGTTATGTCTGAGATGGTGCTGCACGGTGTAGGCCAGAATGTTGGGTAGGTTGTGTCTGAGATGGTACTGCACGTTGTAGGCCAGAATGTTGGCAGGTTGTGACTGAGATGGTACTGCACGGTGCAGGCCAGAATGTTGGGTGGGATGTCTCAGATGGTACTGCACGGTGCAGGCCAGAATGTTGGGTAGGTTGTGTCTGAGATGGTACTGCACGGTGCAGGCCAGAATGTTGGGTAGGTTGTGTCTGAGATGGTACTGCACGGTGCAGGCCAGAATGGTGGGTAGGTTGTGTCTGAGATGGTAGTGCACCATGCAGGCGAGAATGTTGGGCAGGTTGTGTCTGAGATGGTACTGCACGGTGCAGGCCAGAATGTTGGGTGGGTTTTGTCTGAGATGGTACTGCACGGTGCAGGCCAGAATGTTGGGTAGGTTGTGTCTGAGACGGTACTGCACGGTGCAGGCCAGAATGTTGGGTAGGTTGTGTCTGAGATGGTACTGCACGGTGCAGGCCAGAATGTTGGGTAGGTTGTGTCTGAGATGGTACTGCACGGTGCAATCAAGAATGTTGGGTAGGTTGTGTCTGAGATGGTACTGCACGGTGCAGGCCAGAATGTCGTTCAGGTTGTGTCTGAGATGGTACTGCATGGTGCAGGCCAGAATGTTGGGTAGGTTGTGTCTGAGATGGTACTGCACCGTGCAGGCCAGAATGTTGGGTAGGTTGTCTGACATGGTACTGCACGGTACAGGCCAGAATGTTGGGTGGGTTGTGTCTGAGATGGTACTGCACGGTGCAGGCCAGAATGTTCTGTAGGTTGTGTCTGAGATGGTACTGCACGGTGCAGGCCAGAATGTTGGGTGGGTTGTGTCTGAGATGGTACTGCACGGTGTAGGCCAGAATGTTGGGTGGGTTGTGTCTGAGATGGTACTGCACGGTGCAGGCCAGAATGTTCTGTAGGTTGTGTCTGAGATGGTACTGCACGGTGCAGGCCAGAATGCTGGGTAGGTTGTGTCTGAGATGGTACTGCACGGTGCAGGCCAGAATGTTGGGTAGGTTGTGTCTGAGAAGGTACTGCACGGTGCAGGCCACAATGTTGGCCAGGTTGTGTCTGAGAAGGTACTGCAGCGTGCAGGCCAGAATGTTTGGTGGGTTTTGTCTGAGATGGTACTGCACGGTGCAGGCCACAATGTTGGGCAGGTTGTGTCTGAGATGGTACTGCACCGTGCAGCCCAGAATGCTCGGTAGGTTGTGCCTGAGATGGTACTGCACGGTGCAGGCCAGAATGTTCAGTAGGTTGTGTCTGAGATGGTACTGCACGGTGCAGGCCAGAATGTTGGGTGGGTTTTGTCTGAGATGGTACTGCACGGTGCAGGCCAGAATGTTGGGTGGGTTTTGTCTGAGATGGTACTGCACGGTGCAGGCCAGAATGTTGGGTGAGTTTTGTCTGAGATGGTACTGCACCGCGCAGGCCAGAATGTTGGGTGGGTTTTGTGAGATGGTACTGCGCGGTGCAGGCCAGAATGTTGGGTGGGTTTTGTCTGAGATGGTCTTGCACGGTGCAGGCCAGAATGTTGGGTAGGTTGTGTCTGAGATGGTACTGCACGGTGCAGGCCAGAATGTTGGGTGGGTTTTGTCTGAGATGGTACTGCACGGTGCAGGCCAGAATGTTTGGTGGGTTTTGTCTGAGATGGTACTGCACGGTGCAGGCCAGAATGTTGGGCAGGTTGTGTCTGAGATGGTACGGCACGGTGCAGGCCAGAATGTTTTGTAGGTTGTGTCTGAGATGGTACTGCAAGGTACAGGCCAGAATGTTGAGAAGGCTGTGTCTGAGATGGTACTGCACGGTGCACGCCAGAATGTTGGGCAGGTTGTGTCTGAGATGGTACTGCACGGTGCAGGCCAGAATGTTGGGTGGGTTTTGTCTGAGATGGTACTGCACGGTGCAGGCCAGAATGTTGGGCGAGTTTTGTCTGAGATGGTACTGCACGGTGCAGGCCAGAATGTTGGGTGGGTTTTGCCTGAGATGGTACTGCACGGTGCAGGCCAGAATGTTGGGTAAGTTGTGTCTGAGATGGTACTGCACAGTGCAGGCCAGAATGTTGGGTGGGTTTTGTCTGAGATGAAACTGCACGGTGCAGGCCAGAATGTTGGGTGGGTTTTGTCTGAGATGGTACTGCACGGTGCAGGCCAGAATGTTGGGTGGGTTTTGTCTGAGATGGTACTGCACGGTGCAGGCCAGAATGTTGGGCAGGTTGTGTCTGAGATGGTACTGCATGGTGCAGGCCAGAAAGTTGGGCAGGTTCTGACTGAGATGGCACCGCACGGTGCAGGCCAGAAAGTTGGGCAGGTTGTGTCTGAGATGGTACTGCACGGTGCAGGCCAGAATGCTGGGTAGGTTGTGTCTGAGATGGTACTGCACGGTGCACGCCAGAATGTTGGGCAGGTTGTGTCTGAGATGGTACTGCACGGTGCAGGCCAGAATGTTGGGTGCGTTGTGTCTGAGATGGTACTGCACGGTGCAGGCCAGAATGTTGGGCAGGTTGTGTCTGAGATGGTACTGCACGGTGCAGGCCAGAATGTTGGGTAGGTTGTGTCTGAGATGGTACTGCACGGTGCAGGCCAGAATGTTGGGCAGGTTGTGTCTGAGATGGTACTGCATGGTGCAGGCCAGAAAGTTGGGCAGGTTGTGTCTGAGATGGTACTGCACGGTGCAGGCCAGAATGTTGGGTAGGTTGTGTCTGAGATGGTACTGCACGGTGCAGGCCAGAAAGTTGGGCAGGCTGTGTCTGAGATGGTACTGCACGGTGCAGGCCAGAATGTTGGGTAGGTTGTGTCTGAGATGGTACTGCACGGTGCAGGCCAGAATGTTGGGTGGGTTGTGTCTGAGATGGTACTGCACGGTTCATTCCAGAATGTTGGGCAGGTTGTGTCTGAGATGGTACTGCACGGTGCAGGCCAGAATGATCGGTAGGTTGTGTCTGAGATGGTACTGCACGGTGCAGGCCAGAATGTTGGGTAGGTTGTGTCTTAGATGGTACTGCACGGTGCAGGCCAAAATGTTGGGTAGGTTGTGTCTGAGATGGTACTGCACGGTGCAGGCCAGAATGTTGGGTAGGTTGTGTCTGAGATGGTACTGCACGGTGCAGGCCAGAATGTTGGGTAGGTTGTGTCTGAGATGGTACTGCACGGTGCAGGCCAGAATGTTGGGTAGGTTGTGTCTGAGATGGTACTGCACGGTGCAGGCCAGAATGTCGGGCAGGTTGTGTCTGAGATGGTACTGCATGGTGCAGGCCAGAATGTTGGGTATGTTGTGTCTGAGATGGTACTCCACGGTACAGGCCAGAATGTTGGGTAGGTTGTCTGAGATGGTACTGCACGGTGCAGGCCAGAATGTTGGGTAGGTTGTGTCTGAGATGGTACTGCACGGTGCAGGCCAGAATGTTGGGTAGGTTGTCTGAGATGGTACTGCACGGTGCAGGCCAGAATGTTGGGTAGGTTGTGTCTGAGATGGTACTGCACGGTGCAGGCCAGAATGTTGGGTAGGTTGTGTCTGAGATGGTACTGCAACGTGCAGGCCACAATTCACGATAACACAGTAATTCTAGGGGACTTTAATTTTAGCGAAATAAACAGAAATTCACTAACTGGAAATCTTGAGTCAGAAGACTTCCAGGAGGTTGTTCTGAACTGCTCTCTGGACCAGTCTGTGACACAATCCAGTCTGTGACACAACACAGTCTGTGACATAATAGTCTCTGACAACCCAGTCTGTGACACAACCCGGTTTGTGACACAAACTAGTCTGTGACATAATACAGTCTGTGACACAACCCAGTCTGTGACACAACAGTCTGTGACAGAACACAGTCTGTGACACAACACAGTCTGTGACACAACACAGTCTGTGACACAACACAGTCTGAGACACAACACAGTCTGAGACACAACACAGTCTGTGACACAACAGTCTGTGATACAACACAGTCTGTGACACAACCAACGACGGGGAACCTGCTGGATCTGTTTATACTAAACAATTAAACCCTTGTTAATAATCTACAACAAGAACACAAGTCTGCTACAACAAGTCTGGTACAACACAACCACAAGTCTGCTACAACACAACAAGTCTGGTACAACACAACCACAAGTCTGCTACAACACAACAAGAATGGTGCAACACAACAAGTCTGCTACAACACAAGTCTGCTACAACACAACAACAAGTCTGGTAGAACACAACCACAAGTCTGCTACAACACAACCACAAGTCTGCTACAACACAACCACAAGTCTGCTACAACACAATCACAAGTCTGCTACAACACAACCACAAGTCTGCTACAACACAACCACAAGTCTGCTACAACACAACAAGTCTGCTACAAAACAACACGTCTGCTACAACACAACCACAAGTCTGCTACAACACAACACGTCTGCTACAACACAACAACAAGTCTGCTACAAAACAACACGTCCGCTACAACACAACCACAAGTCTGCTACAACACAACACGTCTGCTACAACACAACCACAAGTCTGCTACAACACAACCACAAGTCTGCTACAACACAACCACAAGTCTGCTACAACACAACCACAAGTCTGCTACAACACAACCACAAGTCTGCTACAACACAACCACAAGTCTGCTACTACACAACCACAAGTCTGCTACAACACAACCACAAGTCTGCTACTACACAACCACAAGTCCGCTACAACACAACCACAAGTCTGCTACAACACAACCACAAGTCTGCTACAACACAAGTCTACAACACAACCACAAGTCTGCTACAACACAACCACAAGTCCGCTACAACACAACCACAAGTCTGCTACAACACAACCACAAGTCTGCTACAACACAAGTCTACAACACAACCACAAGTCTGCTACTACACAACCACAAGTCTGCTACTACACAACCACAAGTCTGCTACTACACAACCACAAGTCTGCTACAACACAACCACAAGTCTGCTACAACACAAGTCTACAACACAACCACAAGTCTGCTACTACACAACCACAAGTCTGCTACAACACAACCACAAGTCTGCTACTACACAACCACAAGTCTGCTACAACACAACCACAAGTCTGCTACTACACAACCACAAGTCTGCTACAACACAACCACAAGTCTGCTACAACACAACCACAAGTCTGCTACAACACAACCACAAGTCTGCTACAACACAACCACAAGTCTGCTACTACACAACCACAAGTCTGCTACAACACAACCACAAGTCTGCTACAACACAACCACAAGTCTGCTACTACACAACCACAAGTCTGCTACAACACAACCACAAGTCTGCTACAACACAACCACAAGTCTGCTACTACACAACCACAAGTCTGCTACAACACAACCACAAGTCTGCTACAACACAACCACAAGTCTGCTACAACACAACCACAAGTCTGCTACTACACAACCACAAGTCTGCTACAACACAACCACAAGTCTGCTACAACACAACCACAAGTCTGCTACAACACAACCACAAGTCCGCTACAACACAACCACAAGTCTGCTACAACACAACCACAAGTCTGCTACAACACAACCACAAGTCTGCTACTACACAACCACAAGTCTGCTACAACACAACCACAAGTCTGCTACAACACAACCACAAGTCTGCTACAACACAACCACAAGTCTGCTGCAACACAACCACAAGTCTGCTACAACACAACCACAAGTCTGCTACAACACACAAGTCTGCACAACACAACCACAAGTCTGCTACAACACAACCACAAGTCTGCTACAACACAACCACAAGTCTGCTACAACACAACCACAAGTCTGCTACAACACAACCACAAGTCTGCTACAACACAACCACAAGTCTGCTACAACACAACCACAAGTCTGCTACTACACAACCACAAGTCCGCTACAACACAACCACAAGTCTGCTACAACACAACCACAAGTCTGCTACAACACAACCACAAGTCTGCTACAACACAACCACAAGTCTGCTACAACACAACCACAAGTCTGCTACAACACAACCACAAGTCTGCTACTACACAACCACAAGTCTGCTGCTACAACACAACCACAAGTCTTCTACAACAAAACCACAAGTCTGCTATAACACAACAACAAGTCTGCTACAACACAACCACAAGTCTCCTACAAAACAACAAGTCTGCCACAACACAACCACAAATCTGCTACAACACAACCACAAGTCTGCCACAACACAACCACAAGTCTGCTACAACACAACCACAAGTCTGCTACAACACAACCACAAGTCTGCTACAACACAACCACAAGTCTGCTACAACACAACCACAAGTCTGCTACAACACAACCACAAGTCTGCTACAACACAACCACAAGTCTGCTACAACACAACAACAAGTCTGCTACAACACAACCACAAGTCTGCTACAACACAACCACAAGTCTGCTACAACACAACCACAAGTCTGCTACAACACAACCACAAGTCTGCTACAACACAACCACAAGTCTGCTACAACACAACCACAAGTCTGCTACTACACAACCACAAGTCTGCTACAACACAACCACAAGTCTGCTACAACACAACCACAAGTCTGCTACAACACAACCACAAGTCTGCTACAACACAACCACAAGTCTGCTACAACACAACCACAAGTCTGCTACAACACAACCACAAGTCTGCTACAACACAACCACAAGTCTGCTACAACACAACCACAAGTCTGCTACAACACAACCACAAGTCTGCTACAACACAACCACAAGTCTGCTACAACACAACCACAAGTCTGCTACAACACAACCACAAGTCTGCTACAACACAACCACAAGTCTGCTACAACACAACCACAAGTCTGCTACAACACAACCACAAGTCTGCTACAACACAACCACAAGTCTGCTACAACACAACCACAAGTCTGCTACAACACAACCACAAGTCTGCTACAACACAACCACAAGTCTGCTACAACACAACCACAAGTCTGCTACAACACAACCACAAGTCTGCTACAACACAACCACAAGTCTGCTACAACACAACCACAAGTCTGCTACAACACAACCACAAGTCTGCTACAACACAACCACAAGTCTGCTACAACACAACCACAAGTCTGCTACAACACAACCACAAGTCTGCTACTACACAACCACAAGTCTGCTACAACACAACCACAAGTCTGCTACAACACAACCACAAGTCTGCTACAACACAACCACAAGTCTGCTACAACACAACCACAAGTCCGCTACAACACAACCACAAGTCTGCTACAACACAACCACAAGTCTGCTACAACACAACCACAAGTCTGCTACTACACAACCACAAGTCTGCTACAACACAACCACAAGTCTGCTACAACACAACCACAAGTCTGCTGCAACACAACCACAAGTCTGCTACTACACAACCACAAGTCCGCTACAACACAACCACAAGTCTGCTACAACACAACCACAAGTCTGCTACAACACAACCACAAGTCTGCTACAACACAACCACAAGTCTGCTACAACACAACCACAAGTCTGCTACAACACAAGTCTACAACACAACCACAAGTCTGCTACTACACAACCACAAGTCCGCTACAACACAACCACAAGTCTGCTACAACACAACCACAAGTCTGCTACAACACAACCACAAGTCTGCTACAACACAACCACAAGTCTGCTACAACACAACCACAAGTCTGCTGCAACACAACCACAAGTCTGCTACTACACAACCACAAGTCCGCTACAACACAACCACAAGTCTGCTACAACACAACCACAAGTCTGCTACAACACAACCACAAGTCTGCTACAACACAACCACAAGTCTGCTACAACACAACCACAAGTCTGCTACAACACAACCACAAGTCTGCTGCAACACAACCACAAGTCTGCTACTACACAACCACAAGTCCGCTACAACACAACCACAAGTCTGCTACAACACAACCACAAGTCTGCTACAACACAACCACAAGTCTGCTACAACACAACCACAAGTCTGCTACAACACAACCACAAGTCTGCTACAACACAAGTCTACAACACAACCACAAGTCTGCTACTACACAACCACAAGTCCGCTACAACACAACCACAAGTCTGCTACAACACAACCACAAGTCTGCTACAACACAACCACAAGTCTGCTACAACACAACCACAAGTCTGCTACTACACAACCACAAGTCTGCTACAACACAACCACAAGTCTGCTACAACACAACCACAAGTCTGCTACAACACAACCACAAGTCTGCTACAACACAACAACAAGTCTGCTACAACACAACCACAAGTCTGCTACAACACAACCACAAGTCTGCTACAACACAACCACAAGTCTGCTACTACACAACCACAAGTCTGCTACTACACAACCACAAGTCTGCTACTACACAACCACAAGTCTGCTACAACACAACCACAAGTCTGCTACAACACAAGTCTACAACACAACCACAAGTCTGCTACTACACAACCACAAGTCTGCTACTACACAACCACAAGTCTGCTACTACACAACCACAAGTCTGCTACTACACAACCACAAGTCTGCTACTACACAACCACAAGTCTGCTACTACACAACCACAAGTCTGCTACAACACAACCACAAGTCTGCTACAACACAAGTCTACAACACAACCACAAGTCTGCTACTACACAACCACAAGTCTGCTACTACACAACCACAAGTCTGCTACTACACAACCACAAGTCTGCTACTACACAACCACAAGTCTGCTACTACACAACCACAAGTCTGCTACTACACAACCACAAGTCTGCTACAACACAAGTCTACAACACAACCACAAGTCTGCTACTACACAACCACAAGTCTGCTACTACACAACCACAAGTCTGCTACTACACAACCACAAGTCTGCTACTACACAACCACAAGTCTGCTACTACACAACCACACGTCTGCTACAACACAACCACAAGTCTGCTACAACACAACCACAAGTCTGCTACAACACAACCACAAGTCTGCTACAACACAACCACAAGTCTGCTACAACACAACCACAAGTCTGCTACAACACAACCACAAGTCTGCTACTACACAACCACAAGTCTGCTACTACACAACCACAAGTCTGCTACAACACAACCACAAGTCTGCTACAACACAACCACAAGTCTGCTACAACACAACCACAAGTCTGCTACAACACAACCACAAGTCTGCTACAACACAACCACAAGTCTGCTACAACACAACCACAAGTCTGCTACAACACAACCACAAGTCTGCTACAACACAACCACAAGTCTGCTACAACACAACCACAAGTCTGCTACAACACAACCACAAGTCTGCTACAACACAACCACAAGTCTGCTACAACACAACCACAAGTCTGCTACAACACAACCACAAGTCTGCTGCAACACAACCACAAGTCTGCTACTACACAACCACAAGTCTGCTACTACACAACCACAAGTCTGCTACAACACAACCACAAGTCTGCTACTACACAACCACAAGTCTGCTACAACACAACCACAAGTCTGCTACAACACAACCACAAGTCCGCTACAACACAACCACAAGTCTGCTACAACACAACCACAAGTCTGCTACAACACAAGTCTACAACACAACCACAAGTCCGCTACAACACAACCACAAGTCTGCTACAACACAACCACAAGTCCGCTACAACACAACCACAAGTCTGCTACTACACAACCACAAGTCTGCTACAACACAAGTCTACAACACAACCACAAGTCTGCTACAACACAACTACAAGTCTGCTACAACACAACAAGTCTACAACACAATCACAAGTCTGCTACAACAAAACCACAAGTCTGCTACAACACAACAAGTCTGCTACAACACAACCACAAGTCTGCTACAACACAACCACAAGTCTGCTACAACACAAGTCTACAACACAACCACAAGTCCGCTACAACACAACCACAAGTCTGCTACAACACAACCACAAGTCTGCTACAACACAACCACAAGTCTGCTACAACACAACCACAAGTCTGCTACAACACAACCACAAGTCTGCTACTACACAACCACAAGTCCGCTACAACACAACCACAAGTCTGCTACTACACAACCACAAGTCTGCTACAACACAAGTCTACAACACAACCACAAGTCTGCTACAACACAACTACAAGTCTGCTACAACACAACAAGTCTACAACACAATCACAAGTCTGCTACAACAAAACCACAAGTCTGCTACAACACAACAAGTCTGCTACAAAACAACAAGTCTTCCACAACACAACCACAAGTCTGCTACAACACAACAAGTCTGCTACAAAACAACAAGTCTTCCACAGCACAACCACAAGTCTGCTATAACACAACAACAAGTCTGCTACAACACAACCACAAGTCTCCTACAAAACAACAAGTCTGCCACAACACAACCACAAATCTGCTACAACACAACCACAAGTCTGCTACTACACAACCACAAGTCTGCTGCAACACAACCACAAGTCTGCTACAACACAACCACAAGTCTGCTGCAACACAACCACAAGTCTGCTACAACACAACCACAAGTCTGCTACTACACAACCACAAGTCTGCTACTACACAACCACAAGTCTGCTACAACACAACCACAAGTCTGCTACTACACAACCACAAGTCTGCCACTACACAACCACAAGTCTGCTGCAACACAACCACAAGTCTGCTACAACACAACCACAAGTCTGCTACAACACAACCACAAGTCTGCTACAACACAACCACAAGTCTGCTACAACACAACCACAAGTCTGCTACAACACAACCACAAGTTTGCTACTACACAACCACAAGTCTGCTACTACACAACCACAAGTCTGCTACAACACAACCACAAGTCTGCTACAACACAACCACAAGTTTGCTACTACACAACCACAAGTCTGCTACAACACAACCACAAGTCTGCTACAACACAACCACAAGTCTGCTACAACACAACCACAAGTCTGCTACAACACAACCACAAGTCTGCTACTACACAACCACAAGTCTGCTACTACACAACCACAAGTCTGCTACTACACAACCACAAGTCTGCTACAACACAACCACAAATCTGCTACTACACAACCACAAGTCTGCTACAACACAACCACAAGTCTGCTACAACACAACCACAAGTCTGCTACAACACAACCACATGTCTGCTACAACACAACCACAAGTCTGCTACAACACAACCACAAGTCTGCTACAACACAACCACAAGTCTGCTACAACACAACCACAAGTCTGCTACAACACAACCACAAGTCTGCTACAACACAACCACAAGTCTGCTACAACACAACCACAAGTCTGCTACAACACAACCACAAGTCTGCTGCAACACAACCACAAGTCTGCTACTACACAACCACAAGTCTGCTACTACACAACCACAAGTCTGCTACAACACAACCACAAGTCTGCTACAACACAACCACAAGTCTGCTACTACACAACTACAAGTCTGCTACAACACAACCACAAGTCTGCTACAACACAACTACAAGTCTGCTACAACACAACCACAAGTCTGCTACAACACAACTACAAGTCTGCTACAACACAACCACAAGTCTGCTACAACACAACCACAAGTCTGCTACAACACAACCACAAGTCTGCTACAACACAACCACAAGTCTACAACACACACACAAACACTTTCAAAAACAATAACAAACATCTATATAAAACTTCACATTACCATTTCTAAAATTACCACTAAACGTTTTCGTAAAACTTCTCACCCTCATCGGAATCCCACAGAATAAAATCGACCGAAAATTCCGCAAAACCTGAGGGTAATCATGCGAAATTGTGGTCCATATATCATTCTTGGGATAATAAACATGTCTAGATAGGATACATCCTAGTGGTATACCTTGTGTGTGGCTTGTTGTATACTGGATATACCTGGGAGTTATATATACACTGAGAGGTGCATATCTCAGTGTATATACACTGAGAGGTGTATATCTCAGTGTATATACACTGAGAGGTGTATATCTCAGTGTATATACACTGAGAGGTGTATATCTCGGTGTATATACACTGAGAGGTGTATATCTCAGTGTATATACACTGAGAGGTGTATATCTCGGTGTATATACACTGAGGTATATATATCGGTGTATATACACTGAGAGGTATATATATCGGTGTATATACACTGAGAGGTGCATATCTCAGTGTATATACACTGGTAGTTTACATTAATCAGTATTTTAGGTAGTATTCTTGACTGGTGGTGAACAGGTGACATACAACCTTAATGACCCTCGTGTAGTAGACAGACTTTAAACCCCATTAACCAACCGTGCAGCCTTAATGACCCTCGTGTAGTAGATAGACTTTAAACCCCATTAACCAACCATGCAGCCTTAATGACCCTCGTGTAGTAGATAGACTTTAATCCCCATTAACCAACCGTGCAGCCTTAATGACCCTCGTGTAGTAGATAGACTTAAATCCCCATTAACCAACCATGCAGACTTGGCAGGTGTTCTGTCCCTGAGTCCTGATAGGTATTGTTCAGTCCCTGAGTCCTGATAGGTGCTGGTCCTTTAGGAGTCAGGAATCGCGGGAAGAACTAAAAGCCATAAATGAAATCGAAAGAAACCCAAAGTATTTCTTCTCCTATGCCAAATCAAAATCGAGAACAACGTCCAGTATTGGGCCCCTACTTAAACAAGATGGGTCCTACACAGATGACAGCAAGGAAATGAGTGAGCTACTCAAGTCCCAATATGACTCAGTTTTTAGCAAGCCGCTAACCAGACTGAGAGTCGAAGATCAAAATGAATTTTTTATGAGAGAGCCACAAAATTTGATTAACACAAGCCTATCCGATGTTATCCTGACGCCAAATGACTTCGAACAGGCGATAAATGACATGCCCATGCACTCTGCCCCAGGGCCAGACTCATGGAACTCTGTGTTCATCAAGAACTGCAAGAAGCCCCTATCACGAGCCTTTTCCATCCTATGGAGAGGGAGCATGGACACGGGGGTCGTCCCTCAGTTACTAAAAACAACAGACATAGCCTCACTCCACAAAGGGGGCAGTAAAGCAACAGCAAAGAACTACAGACCAATAGCACTAACATCCCATATCATAAAAATCTTTGAAAGGGTCCTAAGAAGCAAGATCACCACCCATCTAGAAACCCATCAGTTACACAACCCAGGGCAACATGGGTTTAGAACAGGTCGCTCCTGTCTGTCTCAACTACTGGATCACTACGACAAGGTCCTAAATGCACTAGAAGACAAAAAGAATGCAGATGTAATATATACAGACTTTGCAAAAGCCTTCGACAAGTGTGACCATGGCGTAATAGCGCACAAAATGCGCGCTAAAGGAATAACAGGAAAAGTCGGTCGATGGATCTATAATTTCCTCACTAACAGAACACAGAGAGTAGTCGTCAACAGAGTAAAGTCCGAGGCAGCTACGGTGAAAAGCTCTGTTCCACAAGGCACAGTACTAGCTCCCATCTTGTTCCTCATCCTCATATCCGACATAGACAAGGATGTCAGCCACAGCACCGTGTCTTCCTTTGCAGATGACACCCGAATCTGCATGACAGTGTCTTCCATTGCAGACACTGCAAGGCTCCAGGCGGACATCAACCAAATCTTTCAGTGGGCTGCAGAAAACAATATGAAGTTCAACGATGAGAAATTTCAATTACTCAGATATGGTAAACATGAGGAAATTAAATCTTCATCAGAGTACAAAACAAATTCTGGCCACAAAATAGAGCGAAACACCAACGTCAAAGACCTGGGAGTGATTATGTCGGAGGATCTCAACTTCAAGGACCATAACATTGTATCAATCGCATCTGCTAGAAAAATGACAGGATGGATAATGAGAACCTTCAAAACTAGGGAGGCCAAGCCCATGATGACACTCTTCAGGTCACTTGTTCTATCTAGGCTGGAATATTGCTGCACTCTAACAGCACCTTTCAAGGCAGGTGAAATTGCCGACCTAGAAAATGTACAGAGAACTTTCACGGCGCGCATAACGGAGATAAAACACCTCAATTACTGGGAGCGCTTGAGGTTTCTAAACCTGTATTCCCTGGAACGCAGGAGGGAGAGATACATGATTATATACACCTGGAAAATCCTAGAGGGACTAGTACCGAACTTGCACACGAAAATCACTCACTACGAAAGCAAAAGACTTGGCAGACGATGCACCATCCCCCCAATGAAAAGCAGGGGTGTCACTAGCACGTTAAGAGACCATACAATAAGTGTCAGGGGCCCGAGACTGTTCAACTGCCTCCCAGCACACATAAGGGGGATTACCAACAGACCCCTGGCAGTCTTCAAGCTGGCACTGGACAAGCACCTAAAGTCAGTTCCTGATCAGCCGGGCTGTGGCTCGTACGTTGGTTTGCGTGCAGCCAGCAGCAACAGCCTGGTTGATCAGGCGCTGATCCACCAGGAGGCCTGGTCACAGACCGGGCCGCGGGGGCGTTGACCCCCGAAACTCTCTCCAGGTAAACTCCAGGTCAGTCCCTGAGTCCTGATAGGTGGTGGTCAGTCCCTGAGTCCTGATAGGTGGTGGTCAGTCCCTAAGTCCTGATAGGTGGTGGTCAGTCGCTGAGTCCAGATAGGTGGTGGTCAGTCCCTGAGTCCTGATAGGTGGTGGCCAGTCCCTCAGTCCTGATAGGTGGTGGTCAGACCCTCAGTCCTGATAGGTGGTGGTCAGACCCTCAGTCCTGATAGGTGGTGGTCAGACCCTCAGTCCTGATAGGTGGTCAGTCCCTCGGTCCTGATAGGTGCTGGTTAGTCCCTCAGTCCTGATAGGTGGTGGTCAGTCCCTCAGTCCTGATAGGTGGTGGTCAGACCCTCAGTCCTGATAGGTGGTGGTCAGACCCTCAGTCCTGATAGGTGGTGGTCAGACCCTCATTCATGATAGGTGGTGGTCAGTCCCTCAGTCCTGATAGGTGGTGGTCAGTCCCCGAGTCCTGATAGATGTTGGTCAGCCCCTGAGTCCTGATAGATGGTCAGTCCCTGAGTCCTGATGGGTGGTGGTTCGTCCCCCCCCCAGCCTTAACCAACATGTACCAGAATCAGCAGTTGCAGGCATCACCACAGAGGAGCGGGGCCCCCTTCCTTCTCTCTCCCCCCCCCGAATAAACCAAAGCCATCAACAACGGGGGGGGGGGTTAAGAAGATATGAACGACCTCATCTCAGCAACAATAGACGTGCCGTACGTCATGTCTAGTCACCTCTTACCACCTTAATGATGTTCCTCTTGTCCCCGAAACACCATCAACCAGCTGGATTGTGGTTGATGTCACCCACCACAACACAGCAGGTTTTTGTTAGCCACCACAACACTGCAGGTTGATGTCAGCCACCACAACACTGCTGGTTGATGTCAGCCACCACAACACTACTGGTTGATGTCAGCCACCACAACACTACTGGTTGATGTCAGCCACCACAACACTGCTGGATGATGTCAGCCACCACAACATTGCTGGTTGATGTCAGCCACCACAACACTACTGGTTGATGTCAGCCACCACAACACTGCTGGTTGATGTCAGCCACCACAACACTGCTGGTTGATGTCAGCCACCACAACACTGCTGGTTGATGTCAGCCACAACAACACTGCTGGTTGATGTCAGCCACCACAACACTACTGGCTGATGTCAGCCACAACACTGCTGGTTGATGTCAGCCACCACAACACTAGGTTGTCAGCCAAAACATCATTGCTGGTTGATGTCAGCCAGCACAACACTGTTGATGTCAGCCACCACAACACTGCTGGTTGATGTCAGCCAAAACACTGCTGGTTGATGTCAGCCACCACAACACTGTTGGTTGATGTCAGCCACCACAACATTGCTGGTTGATGTCAGCCACCACAACATTGCTGGTTGATGTCAGCCACCACAACACTGCTGGTTGACGTCAGCCACCACAACACTGCTGGTTGACGTCAGCCACCACAACACTGCTGGTTGATGTCAGCCACCTCAACACTGCTGGTTGATGTCAGCCACCACAACACTGCTGGTTGATGTCAGCCACCACAACACTGCTGGTTGATGTCAGCCACCTCAACACTGCTGGTTGATGTCAGCCATCACAACACTGCTGGTTGATGTCAGCCACCACAACACTGCTGGTTGATGTCAGCCACCACAACACTGCTGCTTGATGTCAGCCACAACACTGCTGGTTGATGTCAGCCACCACAACACTGCTGGTTGATGTCAGCCACCACAACACTGCTGGTTGATGTCAGCCACCTCAAAACTGCTGGTTGATGTCAGCCACCACAACACTGCTGGTTGATGTCAGCCACCACAACATTGCTGGTTGATGTCAGCCACCACAACACTGCTGGTTGATGTCAGCCACAACACTGCTGGTTGATGTCAGCCACCACAACACTGCTGGTTGATGTCAGCCACCACAACACTGCTGGTTTATGTCAGCCACCTCAACACTGCTGTTTGATGTCAGCCACCACAACACTGCTGGTTGATGTCAGCCACCTCAACACTGCTGGTTGATGTCAGCCATCACAACACTGCTGGTTGATGTCAGCCACCACAACACTGCTGGTTGATGCCAGCCACCACAACACTGCTGGTTGATGTCAGCCACCTCAACACTGCTGGTTGATGTCAGCCACCACAACACTGCTGGTTGATGTCAGCCACCTCAACACTGCTGGTTGATGTCAGCCACCACAATACTGCTGGTTGATGCCAGCCACCACAACACTGCTGGTTGATGTCAGCCACCACGACACTACTGGTTGATGTCAGCCACCACAACACTGCTGGTTGATGTCAGCCACCACAACACTGCTGGTTGATGTCAGCCACCTCAACACTGCTGGTTGATGTCAGCCACCACAACACTGCTGGTTGATGTCAGCCACCTCAACACTGCTGGTTGATGTCAGCCATCACAACACTGCTGGTTGATGTCAGCCACCACAACACTGCTGGTTGATGCCAGCCACCACAACACTGCTGGTTGATGTCAGCCACCTCAACACTGCTGGTTGATGTCAGCCACCACAACACTGCTGGTTGATGTCAGCCACCACAACACTGCTGGTTGATGTCAGCCACCACAACACTGCTGGTTGATGTCAGCCACCACGACACTGCTGGTTGATGTCAGCCACCACGACACTGCTGGTTGATGTCAGCCACCACAACACTGCTGGTTGATGTCAGCCACCACAACACTGCTGGTTGATGTCAGCCACCACAACACTGCTGGTTGATGTCAGCCACCACAACACTGCTGGTTGATGTCAGCCACCACGACACTGCTGGTTGATGTCAGCCACCACAACACTGCTGGTTGATGTCAGCCACCACAACACTGCTGGTTGAACACAGCCACCACGACACTGCTGGTTGATGTCAGCCACCACGACACTGCTGGTTGATGTCAGCCACCACGACACTGCTGGTTGATGTCAGCCACCACAACACTGCTGGTTGATGTCAGCCACCACGACACTGCTGGTTGATGTCAGCCACAACGACACTGCTGGTTGATGTCAGCCACCACAACACTGCTGGTTGATGTCAGCCACCACAACACTGCTGGTTGATGTCAGCCACCACAACACTGCTGGTTGATGTCAGCCACCACGACACTGCTGGTTGATGTCAGCCACCACAACACTGCTGGTTGATGTCAGCCACCACGACACTGCTGGTTGATGTCAGCCACCACGACACTGCTGGTTGATGTCAGCCACCACAACACTGCTGGTTGATGTCAGCCACCACAACACTGCTGGTTGATGTCAGCCACCACAACACTGCTGGTTGATGTCAGCCACCACAACACTGCTGGTTGATGTCAGCCACCACGACACTGCTGGTTGATGTCAGCCACCACAACACTGCTGGTTGATGTCAGCCACCACAACACTGCTGGTTGATGTCAGCCACCACGACACTGCTGGTTGATGTCAGCCACCACGACACTGCTGGTTGATGTCAGCCACCACAACACTGCTGGTTGATGTCAGCCACCACGACACTGCTGGTTGATGTCAGCCACCACAACACTGCTGGTTGATGTCAGCCACCACGACACTGCTGGTTGATGTCAGCCACCACAACACTGCTGGTTGATGTCAGCCACCACGACACTGCTGGTTGATGTCAGCCACCACGACACTGCTGGTTGATGTCAGCCACCACAACACTGCTGGTTGATGTCAGCCACCACAACACTGCTGGTTGATGTCAGCCACCACAACACTGCTGGTTGATGTCAGCCACCACAACACTGCTGGTTGATGTCAGCCACCACAACACTGCTGGTTGATGTCAGCCACCACGACACTGCTGGTTGATGTCAGCCACCACAACACTGCTGGTTGATGTCAGCCACCACAACACTGCTGGTTGATGTCAGCCACCACAACACTGCTGGTTGATGTCAGCCACCACGACACTGCTGGTTGATGTCAGCCACCACAACACTGCTGGTTGATGTCAGCCACCACAACACTGCTGGTTGATGTCAGCCACCACGACACTGCTGGTTGATGTCAGCCACCACGACACTGCTGGTTGATGTCAGCCACCACAACACTGCTGGTTGATGTCAGCCACCACAACACTGCTGGTTGATGTCAGCCACCACAACACTGCTGGTTGATGTCAGCCACCACAACACTGCTGGTTGATGTCAGCCACCACAACACTGCTGGTTGATGTCAGCCACCACAACACTGCTGGTTGATGTCAGCCACCACGACACTGCTGGTTGATGTCAGCCACCACGACACTGCTGGTTGATGTCAGCCACCACAACACTACTGGTTGATGTCAGCCACCACAACACTGCTGGTTGATGTCAGCCACCACAACACTGCTGGTTGATGTCAGCCACACGACACTGCTGGTTGATGTCAGCCACCACAACACTACTGGTTGATGTCAGCCACCACAACACTGCTGGTTGATGTCAGCCACCACAACACTGCTGGTTGATGTCAGCCACCACAACACTGCTGGTTGATGTCAGCCACCACAACACTGCTGGTTGATGTCAGCCACCACAACACTGCTGGTTGATGTCAGCCACCACAACACTGCTGGTTGATGTCAGCCACCACGACACTGCTGGTTGATGTCAGCCACCACGACACTGCTGGTTGATGTCAGCCACCACAACACTGGTTGATGTCTGCTGTTGATGTCAGCCACCACAACACTGCTGGTTGATGTCAGCCACACGACACTGCTGGTTGATGTCAGCCACCACAACACTGGTTGCCATCCCCAGCCACCACAACACTGCTGGTTGATGTCAGCCACCACAACATTGCTGGTTGATGTCAGCCACCACAACACTGCTGGTTGATGTCAGCCACCACAACACTGCTGGTTGATGTCAGCCACCACAAGACTGCTGGTTGAGGGCAGCCACCACAACACTGCTGGTTGATGTCAGCCACCACACACATGTCAGCCACCACAACACTGCTGGTTGATGTCAGCCACCACAACACTGCTGGTTGATGTCAGCCACCACAACACTGCTGGTTGATGTCAGCCACCACAACACTGCTGGTTGATGTCAGCCACCACAACACTGCTGGTTGATGTCAGCCACCACAACACTGCTGGTTGATGTCAGCCACCACAACACTGCTGGTTGATGTCAGCCACCACAACACTGCTGGTTGATGTCAGCCACCACAACACTGCTGGTTGATGTCAGCCACCACAACACTGCTGGTTGATGTCAGCCACCACAACACTGCTGGTTGATGTCAGCCACCACAACACTGCTGGTTGATGTCAGCCACCACAACACTGCTGGTTGATGTCAGCCACCACAACACTGCTGGTTGATGTCTGGTTGATGTCAGCCACCACACACTGCTGGTTGATGTCAGCCACCACGACACTGCTGGTTGATGTCAGCCACCACAACACTGCTGGTTGATGTCAGCCACCACAACACTGCTGGTTGATGTCAGCCACCACAACACTGCTGGTTGATGTCAGCCACCACAACACTGCTGGTTGATGTCAGCCACCACAACACTACTGGTTGATGTCAGCCACCACAACACTGCTGGTTGATGTCAGCCACCACGACACTGCTGGTTGATGTCAGCCACCACAACACTGCTGGTTGATGTCAGCCACCACAACACTGCTGGTTGATGTCAGCCACCACA